>NW_027070210.1:20620-256490 GCF_002906115.3 Quercus suber
GCTTTGGGCTTAAGCTGGATCAAATTGTGCTTCCAAAAGCAATGGAAGTGTTTACGAAGTCTTAACTATTTTTAAGTCTCATGGTTAGTGAAAACTAAGCCGCAATTTCTGGGTTTTAGGATCCATTATTACACTATGAAGTAAAGTGCAATTCTTCTCTGTGTTTGTTCCAAACGTGTGTTCATATACAATTTCGTGTTCTCACTGTTAAATTATTGATCCCATTTGGGTGGGACCTGTACTGAGTGATGACCCTTACATTTTGTTCAGACTATAGAGCATTAAATCCTATTTTTTGTATTAGGGTTTTAGGATCAATTACGCTTCGAAACACAGTTAGACAAACTATTTGGTGTGGTCTCACTACAATATTTTGGGGTTTTAGGATCAAATACATAGTAAAGGGTATCGGAAGTAGATAATATGTTAAGTAGCTAAGAGCCTTGTAGATCAATTGGCACCTCCTAATGTAATTATCAACTTATCAAAAAATTAGATTACATGTTAAGTATGTCCAAATATATGTATTATGTTTACTTGAGTTTTTTTCTTTCTTAGGTCCCACATTATGGAGATTCTAAGCTTCAACTATTTAGTACTTATGTCTTTTTGTTTCTTTTTTCTTTTGTTCACTACCGTGAACTTTGTGTGCTTTTCTTGCTATTCTTTTATTAATAATATTCTCTTCTTACTTATAAAAAAAAAAGTACTTATCCTACAATTTTATTTTAAAATTTACTAAAGGAAGATAGTCTTCAGTTTGGTTGGGAATCATAGATGATAAAATATGTGATATACCATGATTTGACCTCATCTTGTTTTAAAACATAAAAAAAAGAAAGAGAAAAGCATTTAGCTGAAACTAGTTTGGTTGGGAATCATAGATGATAAAATATGTGATATACTGTGATTTGACCTCATCTTGTTTTAAAACATAAAAAAAAAGAAAGAGAAAAGCATATAGCTGAAACTAGTTTGTGCTTGTCTCAATTAAATTGAAAGTCAGTTCTGTGAGTTTCTTTAATGCTAAGTGTGTTGAATATTTAGTAGTGTGGATTATTTAAAACATTGATATGAAATGATAACTTGCCAGCTAAATTTGTTAATCCTTCTTTAGCAAACCGAAAGTTGGAACACTGTTGGACTGCTGGTTTAAAAAAATTACTACGGTTTAAATTGCTATTTTGTTGTCAATATGTATGTATTTATCTTGTAGACATCTTAAATAAATCTACATAAAATTTTCAGTATTAAGCAATATTTTATTTAATAAGATGCATAAATTACCTGCCTTTTAATAGTATAATATGACCGTCTGAATGATTCGGGCAGTATCAACTGTGTCTCTTTCTTAGATTTTATTGCTCATTCAAATTTCCGTTTGTGACTTCTTGAGAGGTGTACCTCTTGTGTACTTGATTCTTATTTTGCTTCAATGATCTTTTTGTTTTTTAATCTTTATACACACACACACTCACACACATGCATATATAATGTTATGTTTAAATTACACATTGTATAACTCTTTGTTAATGTTACACCACATAATTACTTTATTGATTCAATATTTTGTCAAACCCCTTGCTGGATTATATGTCCTCCATGCTTATTATGCACATCATATTTCATGTTAGTTGGATGGTACATATAATAGCAATTATTATTATTATTTTAATTCTAATAGCAAAAGTTATAATAGGTTGAACTTGAACCTAACTTAGATATATACATGTGTGTGTGTGTGTGTGTGTTTTATTTTTCTTTTTTTATTTTCTTGAGAGAGAGAGTCTGCAAGGTGTATAAGGGTTTGGTTGAGTGCTGGTTTCTTTTGAATTGGGGATTTAAGCTTTAATTTTGGCGAGCATGTATTTTGAGATTGAGTTGGACTGGAGATGTGCCTGCATATTGTGATATGTTTATGGTGAGGCTATTTACTCTTCCTTTGCGTGGATTGGGCTACTAAGATCCAGTCCTTTACATTTGTAAAAGGGCTGTTTGAAAGATTGTACCAATTTGAATGGTTGAGTTATAGTTGAGTACTAAACTTTAGTCTTACCAAACATGATTTTTTGAGATTTTATTGGATAAAACATCTGCTAGAAATGCTTTGATCTGTGCTTCGAAAGGCTATCCTCAGTTCATTTGCATGGATGTGTTATTAAGATTTTGTTCTTTGCTTTTGTAAAAGGTTATTTTGATAAATTAGTCCAAATTTGGATAGAACTTTAATTTAGAGTGAAGAAAATGGCATGAATGGAATCTGGTTTGATTGATGTTGAATTCTGGGTGTATATAAATGTTGGAACCAAAGTTCTCTGATACTGAATAATCCATTTTGTATAATTTTGAGTTTCCTGGAAGATAATCTCAATCTGGAATTCTGGGTCTAGATTGTACCCATGCAAACATGGATAAACAGTGTATAGTTCAATACACCATTAACCTTTCCAATTTTCATGTTTCCATCATAGGGGGTATAACATAACATAACATGTGCTGTTTTTCATTGAGAAGGAAAATTAAATGACTTCTGCTGAATGTAATGTAGTTAATTCGTGAGAAATTATACCTAGCTTCTAATTTGAATTTCAGGAAGCATTGGAACACTTGGCATCTGTTGATCTGTTTGAGTTGTGTGATGAAGCAAAAGTTGAACATTGTCGGGCTACTAGAGACTTGAGAAGCTGTGGACGTTATGTAGAATATGCTTTGATCTCATGTGGACATGCCTCTTTATGTGCAGAGTGTAGTCAACGGTGTGATCTTTGCCCTATTTGTAGAATCCCAATTCCAATGGATGGCAATAGACTACGGCTTCGCCTTTACCATGAATGCATAGAAGCTGGCCTTATCTCCAAAAGATGTGATGAGAGAATTCAAGAGAAAGATGGGGAAAATCAACTAACTGCTGATGTCCAACGGCTGTATTCTTTGTTTGATGTTGCCTTGGAGAATAACTTAGTTTCTTTGATATGCCAATGTATCCTTTATGGTGTTACTGATATCTTTACTTCTTTTTGTCAAAGGCTTATAGATTATATTAAAATTTGATACTATTATCTTTGTTTTACTTATCAGAAAATGTGTTTTTAATGCTATTTTCCTGATTTATGACTTTCTGTCAGGAAAATTACTTATGAAATAGTGAATCCTCTTTTTTTGTCATTATTTTCTTTCCCTGAGAATTTTGACTGAAAAGAAAAAACAATAATAAGGTGGATACCTTGAACAAGATATCCAATTTTAATTGAGATGTGTCATTTTATCAAAATTTATTGTCATTCTGTTGGTTGTTGATGCTTCTTTAACAAAGAGTTAACAGATGTAACAGATGTTTGTATGGATGAAAGTGCTGTGTCCAGTGATCCTGTCATCGCTTTCTTGTTGGATGAAGTGGTTGTTAAGGATTGGTGCAAGAGGACATTCAGAAACATTGCAAAAGAACTTCAAGGAATTTGTATCCTTAAAATTTTGAAAATATTCCTATTTTTTCCCCTTTTTGTCCATGTGCATGCTTTCCATAATGTCAGGGTGTGCACTTAACATTTTTCATTAGATAATCTGGAACTAGAGGGAATGAAAACGAGCCTGACTTTACTACTTAAGTTATCCATACAGTTGGCTGGCATTTGCAATGTGCTTGAAGTTTTGGAGTCATCTTTTAAGGACACTCTTTCAGCACAGCTTCATGACTTACACCACCTTCAAGAGAGCATATTGAAGACAAAGCAGGTTTTAATTAAGATTCAGTTTTAGTGGTGTGCGTGCACACACACACACACACACACACACACACTTTATAGGTTTAGCTTTGATGGCTGACCTGTTTCTATATATTTAAATGCATTATCTTTGAGGTGATTGTGGCAACAAATTTATTTCTTATCAAAAGAAATATGTAATTTATGTTTCATATGCGATATTAATTTTGTAGTACTAATGAGTAATAGTTTTATTGGCTAGAAGTCTTAAAAGCCCAGTTTTGAAAAGCCATCCAAGCATGTGAATTCACAGTTGCTGGGATTAAATTTTATAGATTGTAGTTATAGTGTGCCATGTATTTTGATTTGGTCAGCCTTAATTTTTTGGTGGCAAGATTGCTACCTGTAGTTTTCCCAGAATAAACATTTTATGGTCTGGTTGGACTTCAATTAAACTGTAAATAACATTTTCTCTATATCTTAATATAATTGATCGTTTCTCCCAATATTTTAATTTTTCAGCATATGGAGATTATGATGTGGTGCATAAGACATCAATTTCTTGAGAAAGTGAAATCTCGATATTCTAATTTTTCATCGTGGCATTCTCGTGTCCGTGAACGGAAATCGGCTGCAATTAAGCGTTCATGGCCTGATGCAGTAAATAACTCTTCAGAGCCTACCAAACAGGATGGTTCCTTGTTCATTGAAGATGCGTTGATGAATCTTGATATAGAACAGGGAAATACGCGGGAAATGGGGGAGGAATCAGAGGTTGCGTCCTTGCTGAAAGATGGAGTCTTGTCGATTCTCAGGTCTAAGATAGAAGGGGTGGCAGGGTGCTATCCTTTTGAAAATCTTCGAACTGCAGTTGATATACTCTTTTTATTGGGAAGTTCAGATTTGGTGGTTGCAAAGCAAGCAATTGTATCCTTTGTACTTCCACTCATTTTGGATGATTCTGTTGTTCATAAAAAAATGTAATTGTGCAGGATTTTATTGGTTTCCTTAATTTAAAGCAGCTTCTCTATTATCTGTTTGATAGACATTGGACAATGCCTGATGAAATATGGAGATACACTGTGGAAGACTTTGCAGCTACCTTTAGTATAACCAGGCATTCATTACTGGAATCTTTAATTTTTTATCTGTTGGATGACCACACAGAGGAGGCTCTGCAGGTAACACTTTTTAGATGCTTATTGAGTTTGAATGGTCATTTTGCTCTCTGTCAAAGCATTTGATTTATCATTAAACAAACTGTTTCAAATTCATTTGAACCTTAAACATCAGATTTTGCTATATGATAAGTCGGATAAGCCAAATTCCCCATCCAATTAGATCAGGATTGGATGCCTTTTAGGACAGAATTAGATTTGATGCTCTTTAGCACTTTAGCCTTATAAAATCACAAGAATTTGGGGGCTTTATGGTTCCGTAGCCTCATTGGCCCCCTTTTAATTCCTGTCCCCACACTCTTGGAGTGGCAGTTAAATATGCCTCTTTCATTGTCTAGGGAAAGGAAGTCACAACCTACTTTAATCTGGAAAGTGAGTTTTATTTAATTGCTGGTTTGGTATAGCTTGTTTTCGTTGGCTTGTTTTCTTAAAAAATAAGCTGAGCAAAAGTACAGTTGTAGCTAGAAAAAGCTTTAAAATTCTGCACTTAGGTAAGCTAAATAAGCAAAAATTCTTGCAGCTTAATCATATGGAGATCTGACATAGAAGAAAGGTAGTTGGAAATAAGTTGCATTAATGAAAGTTTTGAATTAGATATGTGCCAGAGTTTAGATTTGGTTCTTGATGCTGCTTGTCTAAGCTCAAATTATTACATATAGAGCTTTATATTCAATATGTCATTTTGCTTTGCTTACTTAAGATGAAATTCAAATTGAACTATTAAATCTCCCCAAGAAGAAAAAAAAAATGTTCTAATTAAACTACTACAATTTCTGCCAAAAGGAAAAGAATATTATTGTTACAACCTAAGAAAGTGCAAGAAAATTATTTTCGATTGGTGCATCCAACTCAGAAGCAGTAAATCATCTCTTTCTGCATTGTGGCATTGTGGGAAGCTACGGTTGTTAGTTTTACTTTATTTGAGTTTCCTTGTGATATGCCTAAATCTAGTAAAGGAGTTATTGGGATGTTGGAGAGATGGTTTCAGGAGACATCGAAGTCTGAATGTGTGAAATGCCATTCCTTTGTGTTTGATATGGTGTGCCTCACTGCTTAAATTGATGACCTTTTGTTTTAGAGATCTCTTTGATTGGATCATTGGATGAAACTTTTTTCTTGGAGTTCCTACATATTTGAAATTTTAGATCTTAGTTTATAATGAAACCTTATGCCTTGTCCATAAGAAAGAAGAATGGGAAAGACCTTTGTTAGATTAAAATTTCATATATTAAATGATCTCACTAAACTTGTATGGGAGAATTTCATTTTATTTTTGGGTAACAGTAAAATGCAATATCCCTCTCATATGGGTATGGGTCCCATGCTTATGTGGACCACCCCCATGTGAGAGAGGTTGCATGCAACTGCTAAACAAGATACCACCTCATATTGGAGGCTAGGATTCTTGTATAAGGAATGCAGGTGCCTGTGTTTTGATACCTTTATGCTCATTATCACTTTTTATGCTAATTGTTCTTCATGAATTATATTACTTAGGAAGCTTGTCACCTTCTTCCAGAGGTCTCAGGACCAGCAATCCATCCTAAGATTGCACAAGTGCTGTTAGAAAGGAATAATCCTGATACGGCCTTGATGGTTTTACGGTGGTCTGGGTGTGATGGTGGATTACGAATGGTTTCACTTAGTGAGGCTGTCACCGCTGTTCGGGTGAGGGTGGAATGTGGACTTCTGACTGAAGCATTTACACATCAGAGAATGCTCTGCACCAAATTCAGGGATAAGAAGGTGAAGCATGGACCATCCGTGGATACTTCTCATGATTTTAAAGGTGATTTTAGGAGTTGGGTGCAATGGGTGGAGATATTGGTAACTGAAATCTGTTGCCTTTGTATCCGAAGAAACTTGGTGGATCGAATGATAGAGTTGCCATGGAATTCTGAAGAGGAGATACATATACATAAGTGTCTGTTAGATTTTGCTATTGAGGACCCTTCAACAACTGCTGGAAGTCTTCTTGTTGTATTCTATCTTCAGGTACTGACAAGATTTCAATTTTGATTCAGACTGATTTGTTGGATAAATCATCTAACATTGGCACTGATAAGTTGTTGATCATAAAAATATTGCTACTCCTACAATTTCAAAATTTTTTCTTAAATCTAAACATCAAACTAAAATTTGAAAATTATAACGTGATAATAAGTGAAAAAGTTTTAGATTTATGATCGCAGGAAAAATTGAGGCATCCACAATGAAAGCTGAAAATCTGTCTATGGATTGAATATAAGGAGGACGGTTTAGAATTAAATGAATATGAATTAATTAATTAAATGCCATCTAAAAAAAAGTACCTCTTCTGGTTTCTGAAAACCTATTATGGTGGAGTTAAAAAAAAAAGAAAAAAGTGGACTATGTGTTAATTAAAGGAGCTCTCCTTTTTAGCTTCTTGAAACATAATGGCATAATATCTTAGAATAAATAAAATGTTTTAGAAGGATTTCTTGACTAATATTTTTGTTTATCATTTCAGCGCTATCGGTATACTGAAGCATACCAAGTTGATCTTAAACTTCAGACTTTGGAGAAGGAATTTATTACAAAGAGTATTGTTGGTGAAGAAGTTTTATCTAGAATGAGATCTGCAAGTGATTGGAGGGAAAGATTGATTGTAAGTTATTTGAACTTTTTAGAATTAACTACAAGGATTAAGAATAAAGCAGAGCAATTCAGGTTGAACTATGATTGTAAAAGGAATGTTCAAAGGTGGTCTATTTTATAGATTGTTAGAGAGGGATGGTTGGGTTGGGGAAGGGAAGGTGCGGTTTTTCTTAGAAGGTATTGTCTCTTTATGTATTTGGTGTATTTAGTGTGAATGCAAAGGAGAACTTCCTCAGGGAAGGAGCTGTCTATTCACAAGCTCAACATGGGCTTAGTTAGATGTTTGAATTTTTGTGTTTTGGTTCAAATAAGATTTTATTCTTATTTGTTCTTTAGATTTTTTTTTGGCAGTATCCAATTTAAATTTTCTTGATGGTCTTTCTCTGAAGAGCTGACTAACCCTCTTAGGAAGGGCTTTTGCATGCTTCTTGTATACTAGTGCTTTGTGCTTTTCTTTAATTTCTCAATATTATTTAGCTTTGGACAAAGGATGTTCACTTCAACTGAAATTCAACAAACTATTCCTAAGCACACTACACAGAACACAGCTGCAGGTATTCATAACACATATGAGATGGGAAATAGTTGGTCCTTCAAGTTAGATTCTGATAATAAATCCTGTATATGTTACAAATATTGTTTATATTCTGCTATAAGCAATACTGTTCAGGAAAATATATTTAATCACAATAAATTTCTGAATTTGTTTAGATTGTTGTAATAAACAGGAGAAAAGCATGGAGCTGCTGCCAGAAGTCCAGAGGCTGCAAGTGAAATCAGGAAAATTGCCTGGAATTGCTGTTAATTCTGGCAAAGAAGTTGGAGTGCCAGCAAAATCTGATCTGGCTGAGGTACAAGAGGCAAGGTCGACCAGTTTATTAATTCCCTCGTCTACCAATTCTTCTCTTGTTCTGGGCACAGACCATACAATTCCTCTCTTGAGACCGTCAAATTTTGAAACTCCAACAAGACTACGTGGGTCCGTCCATAAGCAACGCTCTGAACTTGTTAACTATGGTTCCCCATCAATTTTCCTTACCAATTCAGAAAGGGGACTAAAACCTTTAAATAGCATTAGCAAGGGTTTCAAATTGGTTGACACTGTAACTCCTGGAACTCGTCGGGTTAGTCCCATCAGTGCCTCACCTTTGAGAGAAATTAAAGAAGCTACTCACAGGAATCTCCAGGACACCTTGCCAGAAATGGAGGAAAATGGGTTTATTAACCAATTGCAAAATACTAGTCGGCATGATTCATACAGGGTCACCACTAATCAGGTAAGTACTCCCAGCAGCAAGCATGGCTTGTTTAAAGATTATGCAGAGGACCTGAATACAAATGTGTCTGGTAAAAGGAGCCAGTCTGATAGAGATGGTAGACATTGGAATGTGGTATCTTCAGATGATCCAATGGACATCTTTTCGAGGTAAAAATTATGTTATTATTTCTCCTCACATTATTTAAATCTTTTCTTGCTTTGTTGCTTCTGCAGTTGATAGCTGCTGCTGAAAATTGTGATTCTTTTCTTGTAATTTCTTCCCTACTCTTATTTATGCAATTTCCTAAAATTTTATCCATAGAGGGAAGGACTTCACTGTTGAGGACAGCAATATGAATGGTGGGCCAAGATGGAGGTCTGATGAAACCAGTGATGAGGAAGAGGAGCAAAGTCCAGGGAGAAGTATGGGAATGGTTTATAATACAACTCCCGCAAGGAGAAGAAGCAGAAGACTTGCCAATAGGTGAAGATTGCATTATCTATTTTGTAACTTATGATATCCTTGTCCTTCCATTGTTGCTTCTTAGTATGGTCCGTAAAAAAAGAAACCTGCAAGAGCTAGTAATGAAACAGAAGTCTGGTACTTCAAGTGAAGGGATTATGCTGCTTGAGTTCCTCAGTTTCCATGGAAGGGTAACCATTCAAGTAAACACTATACTGGTTTATGGTTTTGCTATAATGGTTCAGCAAAGGAGATGCAAACTTTGACGGGTCATTTCCTTTTCTCCTTTTTATCTTACTGACTAGAGATCAATTTATAGTCTTCTGGGGGTACAATCTGTGCAGGGTTGGCAACAATTTTGTATTCTTGAGGTAATTCAATGGTTAAAGCTCTCTTTTTTGGTAGTTTTCTACATTTTTCTAAGATGTGTTAATATATTTTTGTGGAACACATCGCTGTCCTTCCATTGTTGCTCCTTAGTGCCACATGGTAGTGTTATAGGGAACATTTTTCTTAACTATTTTTCACAATTGCTGACATTGCTAGTTGTGATTGGAGTAACATATATTTTTTTAAAATTTGAATTTGAATTTGAAAAAAAGTAAAATCACTTTCACTTAGGTCAATTATTGATGCCATTTTTATTATACACCAATTACAACATATTATATCAGCAATTGGAAAAAAAAAATTGTGAAAAATGTTGTTCCAAGATTTATTATTGACAAAATGCATCCTACATAATTGTGGAACATGATAAGGAAGCTCCATATGCTTTTCTTTTTTCTCATCTCATTTACGGTGGACAGTGGACGCTAAGAATGTTTTCCACTTTTCTGTCCAATTCGACAATCAACTTTTTTCTCTCTTTTGGAAAAAAATTGACAAGATTTTATTAAAAGGGAAAAATATACTGGTAATTCAACCTGAGCAAGAAAGACTCACAGAAAACGAGAAGGGATTCCTCCACCCAAGTATCCAACAACCATAGACAACTTGTAGCCCTATGAAGGGGAAGCCCGGCTTGTGAGCATTGGCAAACTGAATGATGCGGATTACTTTGTTTTTATCATTTCAAATCATGGAAGTCATTTATCTTTTCCCATTGTTTCCAAAAACACCGGATAAACATGGTAGTTTTTCAATATTAAATAAAAGCTTTTCACAGTAAGTGGGGGAATGGAATCAATGAACTCGAAAGAGGCGTATCACTTTGTTTTTATCATTTCAAATCATGGAAGTCATTTATCTTTTCCAATTGTTTCCAAAAACACCGGATAAACATGGTAGTTTTCCAATATTAAATAAAAGTTTCCCACAAATAAGTGGTAGAATGGAATCAATGAACTCGAAAGACATATCATAAATTTGAAATTCTTAAGTTTTCATTCATTACACTATTGGTCTATGGGATTTTTAAGACATTCATGGATAGAGAGCGAGATGGTATGCGGCATCACTTCCTTGTAGAAAAATAAAAATAAAATCCTTTTTTTAGGAAGGCAAAAATAAAATCTTAATATGCAAATTTCGTAATTCAGGACAAAGTTAACCGATGCCTTAAAGATATTAGTTTAAGAAATTTTTTATGGATAAAAAATGAAAAATTAACTGATTCTTTTATATATTTTTATATTTCTCATAAAAATAGTATTAAAACTTTTCAAAAATAATTTATTAACAAATGTTCTAAGAGAATCAGTTAATTGGATACTTCGTAATATGCATGTTTTTTTAACATGCAAATTTATAATTTCTTAAAAACTAAGGGATCTTTTTCAAAGGAAATGAAATGTAGGGTGGAATAACTGGGTGCTTGTAATTTATCAATAATTAAAAAATAAAAAAATAAAAATTTACGGCCTAAATTGCGTACACGTCTTAAAAATAATAAAATAAATAAAACAACTCTACACAGACTCCTAAAAAAAAAATACAGAGACGAATTTTTATCTACACACTTTCGCCCGGAGACTAAGGAAACTGATTCGTGCAAGAAGTGGAAGGAGATGACGGAGGCTCTCAAACTCCCTATAATAGACCTGATCTCACCGGATCGCATCTCTACCGCCAATTCAATCCGTCAGGTCCTACTCTTACTCACTTTTTCTATAACAATAATAACAAAATAGCCCATCCTAAAAATTCCCCGTTATTTTACAATGATATCGTTTGGTTTTACTCAGGCAGTGTTTGTTAGTATTTTTAAAGTCAAAAGCACTTTCTGGGGAAGTACTCAAAGCAAAACTATGCCTCTTTAATTGTCAATTGCATTAACAATTTCTCTTCTTCTTCTTCTTCCTTTTTTATTTTCTTTTTGCACATTGAAATGAATAATTGGATATAATATACCATTTAGAACAGGTTGTGCTTTTTTAACTTGTCGTGAGACCATTTTTTTTTCTTTTACGTGAAATTTGCTGAAGATAATTTAAGTTTTATCATTTATGATAAGTTTGTTATTACAAATTAATTGAGTTGTCATTCCAACGTATCACACGAGCTCACCCCTTGTGAATTTCACTTGGCATCACTTGTAGCAAATTTGCAATTGAAACTAAGTCATACAACGTGAACATTACGAGTCTCGACTCTCGAGCCACATTGCATTACTAGGTTGGCTTTGATACCATTTATTAATAGCGTATTGGTTGTCCGTCCTAAATATTGTCAGTAGTATCTTTTTAGGCTAATTATTATTGCACACGCTGAGTTATACACTACCTACACACTCCAGCTGAAATCATATTTTTTTAAATGATTTTACAATTATAACTAAAATCGTGTCAAAACATGATTTCAGCTATATGCTCATCTTTTTAAAGTACAAAACGGACTTATATATATATATATATGTGTGTGTGTGTGTGTGTATAATATATGCAAAACAGCTTCATGTTGTCACAAATTAGTTTGTAGAAATAGTCTGAAGATTTGTTTGTATGTATAGCATAGCTTCCTTTTAAATTCTCTAAAGTGGAAAAGTGGAATGTGTATCATAGGCGTGCATAGACTATGGTTTCTTCTATCTTGTGAATCATGGAATGGAGGAGGAGTTGCTTGGGAAAGTATTTGAGGAGAGCAAAAAGTTTTTCTTGCTTCCTTTGGAGGAAAAGATGAAAATGCCTCGCAAGGAACATAGAGGTTACACGCCGCTGTATGCTGAAAACCTTGATCCCACTTCAAGCTCCAAAGGTTGAGAGATTCTGTCATTTAAACTTAATATTCTCTTTTGGGTGCCTATGTGATTAACATGGCGATTGTGTGTAGAGCATGGTTAGGATTGTTGCGATAATTTACTGGTTTAATGAGGAAGATTATAACTTTTGTTAGCTAAGCTGCTTATATGTGCTTTTTGTTATTTTCTTTTATCTATTTTGTTTATTCTAAATTATTGGTTGTGTCTTATGACCTGTTGATTGGATGGATGATGGATTTAAGGAGAATGACTAATGTTAAGTTTGTTCTTCTCCAAATTGCCTGAGGCTTACGCTTTTTTGAATTCACTCGTAGATTTTATGCCATACATGTGCTATTTTTTCTCTTAGCTTTTTTTTGGACCCTCATCTGCAACCCATTGAGTGTTTTAACCTTAACTCTTCCATGACATTAAGATTTACGAGATTGTAGCCTAAAAAGCTTCTTATGTACAAGAAGCTCCTTTGCTATCTGTTTCATTGCTGCATTTTTAATTGTGCTTAATGGAACAGAAGAAAGGAAGTTAAAACTAATATGCCTCAAATGATTTCCAAGCAGGTGACCCAAAAGAAAGTTTTTATATTGGCCCTTTAGAAGATATTACAACTCCAGTTAATTTGAATCAATGGCCTTCAGAAGGTATGTCATCATTAATCTTTCTGGAGTGCTTCCAAAGATTATTGTTGTTCACTTCAAGGTGTTAGGTATCTTGGGTATTGGTAGAGCATTACTTGGTATATTATTTTGCAAGGAAATTCCAGAAATTTTACCTTCTTGGAGACATATGATGGAAAGCTTCTACAGAAAACTCCTGTAAGTTTATATTGTTTCCCTTATGTTGATAGTTGTGCTGCTGTTTTGAGTATAATGAAAAAGACTAGAAATTAACCAGTGATTCTGTGAGTTAATAGTATTGTAGTTTGACAATATATAGATTTTAGGGAACAAGTACAACTTTATAAGGCATTGGATTTGCTGCCTCAGGTCTGCTGGAAAAAGATTACTTTCTCTGATTGCTCTGGCTTTGAATGTAGAAGAGGACTTTTTTGAAAAAGTGGGGGCCTTAGATGAACCAAATGCGTTTCTTCGCCTTTTGCATTATCCAGGTTGAGTAGCATGATTTGCGTTCTTTTATGTCAGCTTAATTACTGCAATTTTTTTCCCCTTGATCTTCTTCCTTCTTTCTTTCTTTTTATTTGTTGGAGAAAAAGGGGGGGGGGGGGGGGGGGGGTAATGCCTTAAAGACATTAGTTTAAGAGGTATTTTTAGAAACTTTTTATTGAAAAAGAAAAATGTAATTGATTTTTTTAACATTTTTTATATTTTCCATAAAAATGATATTTAAACTTTTCTAAAATAGTCCATTAACAAATGTTCTAATGACACCCGTTAACCAGACCCATTAATTAATATCAAATTCTTGCACAACAATGAAACTGGCAGTGTACACCGACATTATTTTCAATTTTAGGTCTTCAAACATCTATCCTATGAGGCATATGTAAGCCTGAGCCTCTCTTGCAGGTAGTCCCCGCCGCGAATTGGGGGAAACCTGCATACATAATCAATAAACACCATCTTTGATCATTGATTAGAAATGCATACTGAAAAATATACTTTAATTAGAAGTAATAAAACCTAAAAAAACCCATAAGCACTGAGCAAGACTCAAGAATATTTGTGATGCCCCATAAAAACAAACTGAACATGTGTAAGTCAACAAGCGCGCACACACAATAGTCCAGAGTTAACCAGCCTAATTAGTATAGTCTCACCTAAGACTTCTATTGGAGATTACAAATTAAATTATAAATGTCTAAAGATACCTTTACACCAGAATGTTTGACATCCTCGATGACTAATATGTCAGAAGACATGAATTTGGAGACATCAAAAGCATGATTTCCCTTTGTAGGCTCTAATGATGTATACTGCTAAATGAATTCTCAAAACAAAAATGTTTACTGCTAAGTGAACTCTCAAAAAATAAATATGTATGCTTCTAAGTGAACTCCCAAACACTACGGAGAGAAAGAAAGAGGGGGGGGGGGGTGGGGAGGGAGAGGGAGAAAATGAAAAGGAGGCAAATAGTCTTTTTCACACCTTGGAGGAGATGACTCGCTGCAACAACTTTCCAGGCATTCCACCATGCAGTCTGGGTTGGGATCCAAGAAGAAAGCTGCCTGAAATATTGACATTTTCAATTTAAAAATTCTCAAAAGTAACAATGAACTCCCTTGAAGAAAGAGGGCTAACATCAGAAACTATAGCATGTTTGAATGTTTCATGACACCATCAAACTCCCAAGTGTTTGTAAATCGTAGAGAGTACCTGGCATAAGAAAAAACTCTCTTGTAGTATTTGAACAAGAAAAGTTTTTTGCAGGTCAACATTGTTCATTATCACTTGCAAGAATGGATCCACTTATACTAATAGCCCCATTTTACAGGATGGTTTATGGTCTTGAGACCTATATATATATATATGGCATCTTTTCATATGTATGTATAAACAAAGATATCTGAAGCAAATTATATCTATAATTCTCCTATCCCACAACATGTATATTCAAATTCCAAGCTTTTTAGGTTCATTATGGACTCACGCCTTTTTAAGATAATGGGTTTTATATAAAAAAGTAACCCATTACACATCCTGATAAAAGTTCAGCTGAATTAGATCATCCAAACAAAAACAAATTTTCCCTGTCATGATCTGTCTATACAATAAATCACTTGACCTGGGGGTTTTGTCTCCTTTAATAGATTATTTGTTAGGATGATATACTCATCAGAAACATCCCATTAGGACATACAAATAAGTTTTTTTCAATATATATGTTAATCAATCATCCACTCCCATCTGTTCAATCTACTAGGTTCTGAAGCATAACATCTTTTCAGCATTAATTATACCCTACACAGTGGACAACTTAGGGACAAAATTATGAAAACCTTTAACATATCTATGTGTGTGGAATTCACTAAATTCTTTATACAATTCATGAATGATTACAGAATATGACGAAAAAGATGTTAAGAGTGACGTAGTTAAATGATTACAGAATAGCGCTCTTTTCCAGACAGCATCACTCTGTGCAGTGTTGACCTACAAATAAGTGACAAATTAGAGAGAGGTGAGAAGGGGAGGGGAAGCTGAGAGAAGAAAAGCCTCCAGAAAGAAAACCAGTTCACTATCTTTGTTAGATTTATGAAAAGAAACAAAATTTCATTTTAAAAACATTATAGGTTCTCTAAGAAGTGTTAATAGCAAGTTAAAGAATGATAAATTACCGGAACAAACAATTAGTCCACCTCTCCATTATATCCCCAATGTTTACAATCAAGGCCCTGCAAATTTAATAAACAAAATCTTACTGCTGACAAAGAAATATAATAACCACGTTAGTTTTTATCGTCAGATGGCATTGTCCATATTCTGTTTGTTGACCAACAAATGTAACTGTCTACTTTACAAGGCTACTTTTTACCTGAAGATTTCAAAGTGACTCAACATTCATTACACCAGTAATGCTTCCATTTACATAAAAAATTGCACTTGTGGACTCACCCATCTACATGAAGCACATCCTCCCAAACCCGTGGTTGCTTGAATTTTTCTCGGCAGACCTGTCAACATGAAAAAACCCAGCTAATTGGCAGCTGTGAGGTTGAATAGGAAATACAGGTGGACACTACAGCTGATCAACAACAAACATGCCTGAAGTCCTTGAACACCATCGGTTGCTAGGAGAGTGACCATTCCATAATCTGAGTGAGCAGAGGAACCATATATTTCATCATCAGAAGACCCCAATTCACCTGAAATTAAATTACAGAACATATTGTTAAGACATATAAAGGTCAAGCTGGATGACTGGTTTAAACCTTTGCCTGAAAGTGCTCTACAGTCTACAATCTACTTGAGTAAAGTTTAGATTGTAACCTAATACAGAGATCTAATAAATGGATATAGTTCAGTTGAGTTAGTTGCTACTTGCTATTAAAGCATCAGCAAATTCTAAACAGTGTGGACAGAAACAGACCTTACTCACTCAGGATAATTGGCCATGTATTAGTCCAACATTCAATAGGAACCACAGCTTAAAATTGATCTTTAGATGAAAGCATCTATTTGGTTTGACAACTTGATTTCAAAAATCAATGCTCCACTCTAAAAAAGAAGCATTAGCATATGAAAATTGTAGACCATGAGGGTTCGCTCTTTTAAGTCTATGACTTCAATTTTGCACCTAAACTACATCCTAGTTTAACAAAATCAGACTAGGCAAAAAATTTTAAATTTTTACAAAAGTTCACCACACAGATTGTCTAAAATATATGCACCCCAAAAAAAATTGCAGTAATTAAGCTGACATAAAAGAACGCAAATCATGCTACTCAACCTGGATAATGCAAAAGGCGAAGAAACGCATTTGGTTCATCTAAGGCCCCCACTTTTTCAAAAAAGTCCTCTTCTACATTCAAAGCCAGAGCAATCAGAGAAAGTAATCTTTTTCCAGCAGACCTGAGGCAGCAAATCCAATGCCTTATAAAGTTGTACTTGTTCCCTAAAATCTATATATTGTCAAACTACAATACTATTAACTCACAGAATCACTGGTTAATTTCTAGTCTTTTTCATTATACTCAAAACAGCAGCACAACTATCAACATAAGGGAAACAATATAAACTTACAGGAGTTTTCTGTAGAAGCTTTCCATCATATGTCTCCAAGAAGGTAAAATTTCTGGAATTTCCTTGCAAAATAATATACCAAGTAATGCTCTACCAATACCCAAGATACCTAACACCTTGAAGTGAACAACAATAATCTTTGGAAGCACTCCAGAAAGATTAATGATGACATACCTTCTGAAGGCCATTGATTCAAATTAACTGGAGTTGTAATATCTTCTAAAGGGCCAATATAAAAACTTTCTTTTGGGTCACCTGCTTGGAAATCATTTGAGGCATATTAGTTTTAACTTCCTTTCTTCTGTTCCATTAAGCACAATTAAAAATGCAGCAATGAAACAGATAGCAAAGGAGCTTCTTGTACATAAGAAGCTTTTTAGGCTACAATCTCGTAAATCTTAATGTCATGGAAGAGTTAAGGTTAAAACACTCAATGGGTTGCAGATGAGGGTCCAAAAAAAAGCTAAGAGAAAAAATAGCACATGTATGGCATAAAATCTACGAGTGAATTCAAAAAAGCGTAAGCCTCAGGCAATTTGGAGAAGAACAAACTTAACATTAGTCATTCTCCTTAAATCCATCATCCATCCAATCAACAGGTCATAAGACACAACCAATAATTTAGAATAAACAAAATAGATAAAAGAAAATAACAAAAAGCACATATAAGCAGCTTAGCTAACAAAAGTTATAATCTTCCTCATTAAACCAGTAAATTATCGCAACAATCCTAACCATGCTCTACACACAATCGCCATGTTAATCACATAGGCACCCAAAAGAGAATATTAAGTTTAAATGACAGAATCTCTCAACCTTTGGAGCTTGAAGTGGGATCAAGGTTTTCAGCATACAGCGGCGTGTAACCTCTATGTTCCTTGCGAGGCATTTTCATCTTTTCCTCCAAAGGAAGCAAGAAAAACTTTTTGCTCTCCTCAAATACTTTCCCAAGCAACTCCTCCTCCATTCCATGATTCACAAGATAGAAGAAACCATAGTCTATGCACGCCTATGATACACATTCCACTTTTCCACTTTAGAGAATTTAAAAGGAAGCTATGCTATACATACAAACAAATCTTCAGACTATTTCTACAAACTAATTTGTGACAACATGAAGCTGTTTTGCATATATTATACACACACACACACACACATATATATATATATATAAGTCCGTTTTGTACTTTAAAAAGATGAGCATATAGCTGAAATCATGTTTTGACACGATTTTAGTTATAATTGTAAAATCATTTAAAAAAATATGATTTCAGCTGGAGTGTGTAGGTAGTGTATAACTCAGCGTGTGCAATAATAATTAGCCTAAAAAGATACTACTGACAATATTTAGGACGGACAACCAATACGCTATTAATAAATGGTATCAAAGCCAACCTAGTAATGCAATGTGGCTCGAGAGTCGAGACTCGTAATGTTCACGTTGTATGACTTAGTTTCAATTGCAAATTTGCTACAAGTGATGCCAAGTGAAATTCACAAGGGGTGAGCTCGTGTGATACGTTGGAATGACAACTCAATTAATTTGTAATAACAAACTTATCATAAATGATAAAACTTAAATTATCTTCAGCAAATTTCACGTAAAAGAAAAAAAAATGGTCTCACGACAAGTTAAAAAAGCACAACCTGTTCTAAATGGTATATTATATCCAATTATTCATTTCAATGTGCAAAAAGAAAATAAAAAAGGAAGAAGAAGAAGAAGAGAAATTGTTAATGCAATTGACAATTAAAGAGGCATAGTTTTGCTTTGAGTACTTCCCCAGAAAGTGCTTTTGACTTTAAAAATACTAACAAACACTGCCTGAGTAAAACCAAACGATATCATTGTAAAATAACGGGGAATTTTTAGGATGGGCTATTTTGTTATTATTGTTATAGAAAAAGTGAGTAAGAGTAGGACCTGACGGATTGAATTGGCGGTAGAGATGCGATCCGGTGAGATCAGGTCTATTATAGGGAGTTTGAGAGCCTCCGTCATCTCCTTCCACTTCTTGCACGAATCAGTTTCCTTAGTCTCCGGGCGAAAGTGTGTAGATAAAAATTCGTCTCTGTATTTTTTTTTTAGGAGTCTGTGTAGAGTTGTTTTATTTATTTTATTATTTTTAAGACGTGTACGCAATTTAGGCCGTAAATTTTTATTTTTTTATTTTTTAATTATTGATAAATTACAAGCACCCAGTTATTCCACCCTACATTTCATTTCCTTTGAAAAAGATCCCTTAGTTTTTAAGAAATTATAAATTTGCATGTTAAAAAAACATGCATATTACGAAGTATCCAATTAACTGATTCTCTTAGAACATTTGTTAATAAATTATTTTTGAAAAGTTTTAATACTATTTTTATGAGAAATATAAAAATATATAAAAGAATCAGTTAATTTTTCATTTTTTATCCATAAAAAATTTCTTAAAAAATTTCTTAAACTAATATCTTTAAGGCATCGGTTAACTTTGTCCTGAATTACGAAATTTGCATATTAAGATTTTATTTTTGCCTTCCTAAAAAAAGGATTTTATTTTTATTTTTCTACAAGGAAGTGATGCCGCATACCATCTCGCTCTCTATCCATGAATGTCTTAAAAATCCCATAGACCAATAGTGTAATGAATGAAAACTTAAGAATTTCAAATTTATGATATGTCTTTCGAGTTCATTGATTCCATTCTACCACTTATCTGTGGGAAACTTTTATTTAATATTGGAAAACTACCATGTTTATCCGGTGTTTTTGGAAACAATTGGAAAAGATAAATGACTTCCATGATTTGAAATGATAAAAACAAAGTGATACGCCTCTTTCGAGTTCATTGATTCCATTCCCCCACTTACTGTGAAAAGCTTTTATTTAATATTGAAAAACTACCATGTTTATCCGGTGTTTTTGGAAACAATGGGAAAAGATAAATGACTTCCATGATTTGAAATGATAAAAACAAAGTAATCCGCATCATTCAGTTTGCCAATGCTCACAAGCCGGGCTTCCCCTTCATAGGGCTACAAGTTGTCTATGGTTGTTGGATACTTGGGTGGAGGAATCCCTTCTCGTTTTCTGTGAGTCTTTCTTGCTCAGGTTGAATTACCAGTATATTTTTCCCTTTTAATAAAATCTTGTCAATTTTTTTCCAAAAGAGAGAAAAAAGTTGATTGTCGAATTGGACAGAAAAGTGGAAAACATTCTTAGCGTCCACTGTCCACCGTAAATGAGATGAGAAAAAAGAAAAGCATATGGAGCTTCCTTATCATGTTCCACAATTATGTAGGATGCATTTTGTCAATAATAAATCTTGGAACAACATTTTTCACAATTTTTTTTTTCCAATTGCTGATATAATATGTTGTAATTGGTGTATAATAAAAATGGCATCAATAATTGACCTAAGTGAAAGTGATTTTACTTTTTTTCAAATTCAAATTCAAATTTTAAAAAAATATATGTTACTCCAATCACAACTAGCAATGTCAGCAATTGTGAAAAATAGTTAAGAAAAATGTTCCCTATAACACTACCATGTGGCACTAAGGAGCAACAATGGAAGGACAGCGATGTGTTCCACAAAAATATATTAACACATCTTAGAAAAATGTAGAAAACTACCAAAAAAGAGAGCTTTAACCATTGAATTACCTCAAGAATACAAAATTGTTGCCAACCCTGCACAGATTGTACCCCCAGAAGACTATAAATTGATCTCTAGTCAGTAAGATAAAAAGGAGAAAAGGAAATGACCCGTCAAAGTTTGCATCTCCTTTGCTGAACCATTATAGCAAAACCATAAACCAGTATAGTGTTTACTTGAATGGTTACCCTTCCATGGAAACTGAGGAACTCAAGCAGCATAATCCCTTCACTTGAAGTACCAGACTTCTGTTTCATTACTAGCTCTTGCAGGTTTCTTTTTTTACGGACCATACTAAGAAGCAACAATGGAAGGACAAGGATATCATAAGTTACAAAATAGATAATGCAATCTTCACCTATTGGCAAGTCTTCTGCTTCTTCTCCTTGCGGGAGTTGTATTATAAACCATTCCCATACTTCTCCCTGGACTTTGCTCCTCTTCCTCATCACTGGTTTCATCAGACCTCCATCTTGGCCCACCATTCATATTGCTGTCCTCAACAGTGAAGTCCTTCCCTCTATGGATAAAATTTTAGGAAATTGCATAAATAAGAGTAGGGAAGAAATTACAAGAAAAGAATCACAATTTTCAGCAGCAGCTATCAACTGCAGAAGCAACAAAGCAAGAAAAGATTTAAATAATGTGAGGAGAAATAATAACATAATTTTTACCTCGAAAAGATGTCCATTGGATCATCTGAAGATACCACATTCCAATGTCTACCATCTCTATCAGACTGGCTCCTTTTACCAGACACATTTGTATTCAGGTCCTCTGCATAATCTTTAAACAAGCCATGCTTGCTGCTGGGAGTACTTACCTGATTAGTGGTGACCCTGTATGAATCATGCCGACTAGTATTTTGCAATTGGTTAATAAACCCATTTTCCTCCATTTCTGGCAAGGTGTCCTGGAGATTCCTGTGAGTAGCTTCTTTAATTTCTCTCAAAGGTGAGGCACTGATGGGACTAACCCGACGAGTTCCAGGAGTTACAGTGTCAACCAATTTGAAACCCTTGCTAATGCTATTTAAAGGTTTTAGTCCCCTTTCTGAATTGGTAAGGAAAATTGATGGGGAACCATAGTTAACAAGTTCAGAGCGTTGCTTATGGACGGACCCACGTAGTCTTGTTGGAGTTTCAAAATTTGACGGTCTCAAGAGAGGAATTGTATGGTCTGTGCCCAGAACAAGAGAAGAATTGGTAGACGAGGGAATTAATAAACTGGTCGACCTTGCCTCTTGTACCTCAGCCAGATCAGATTTTGCTGGCACTCCAACTTCTTTGCCAGAATTAACAGCAATTCCAGGCAATTTTCCTGATTTCACTTGCAGCCTCTGGACTTCTGGCAGCAGCTCCATGCTTTTCTCCTGTTTATTACAACAATCTAAACAAATTCAGAAATTTATTGTGATTAAATATATTTTCCTGAACAGTATTGCTTATAGCAGAATATAAACAATATTTGTAACATATACAGGATTTATTATCAGAATCTAACTTGAAGGACCAACTATTTCCCATCTCATATGTGTTATGAATACCTGCAGCTGTGTTCTGTGTAGTGTGCTTAGGAATAGTTTGTTGAATTTCAGTTGAAGTGAACATCCTTTGTCCAAAGCTAAATAATATTGAGAAATTAAAGAAAAGCACAAAGCACTAGTATACAAGAAGCATGCAAAAGCCCTTCCTAAGAGGGTTAGTCAGCTCTTCAGAGAAAGACCATCAAGAAAATTTAAATTGGATACTGCCAAAAAAAAATCTAAAGAACAAATAAGAATAAAATCTTATTTGAACCAAAACACAAAAATTCAAACATCTAACTAAGCCCATGTTGAGCTTGTGAATAGACAGCTCCTTCCCTGAGGAAGTTCTCCTTTGCATTCACACTAAATACACCAAATACATAAAGAGACAATACCTTCTAAGAAAAACCGCACCTTCCCTTCCCCAACCCAACCATCCCTCTCTAACAATCTATAAAATAGACCACCTTTGAACATTCCTTTTACAATCATAGTTCAACCTGAATTGCTCTGCTTTATTCTTAATCCTTGTAGTTAATTCTAAAAAGTTCAAATAACTTACAATCAATCTTTCCCTCCAATCACTTGCAGATCTCATTCTAGATAAAACTTCTTCACCAACAATACTCTTTGTAATAAATTCCTTCTCCAAAGTCTGAAGTTTAAGATCAACTTGGTATGCTTCAGTATACCGATAGCGCTGAAATGATAAACAAAAATATTAGTCAAGAAATCCTTCTAAAACATTTTATTTATTCTAAGATATTATGCCATTATGTTTCAAGAAGCTAAAAAGGAGAGCTCCTTTAATTAACACATAGTCCACTTTTTTCTTTTTTTTTTAACTCCACCATAATAGGTTTTCAGAAACCAGAAGAGGTACTTTTTTTTAGATGGCATTTAATTAATTAATTCATATTCATTTAATTCTAAACCGTCCTCCTTATATTCAATCCATAGACAGATTTTCAGCTTTCATTGTGGATGCCTCAATTTTTCCTGCGATCATAAATCTAAAACTTTTTCACTTATTATCACGTTATAATTTTCAAATTTTAGTTTGATGTTTAGATTTAAGAAAAAATTTTGAAATTGTAGGAGTAGCAATATTTTTATGATCAACAACTTATCAGTGCCAATGTTAGATGATTTATCCAACAAATCAGTCTGAATCAAAATTGAAATCTTGTCAGTACCTGAAGATAGAATACAACAAGAAGACTTCCAGCAGTTGTTGAAGGGTCCTCAATAGCAAAATCTAACAGACACTTATGTATATGTATCTCCTCTTCAGAATTCCATGGCAACTCTATCATTCGATCCACCAAGTTTCTTCGGATACAAAGGCAACAGATTTCAGTTACCAATATCTCCACCCATTGCACCCAACTCCTAAAATCACCTTTAAAATCATGAGAAGTATCCACGGATGGTCCATGCTTCACCTTCTTATCCCTGAATTTGGTGCAGAGCATTCTCTGATGTGTAAATGCTTCAGTCAGAAGTCCACATTCCACCCTCACCCGAACAGCGGTGACAGCCTCACTAAGTGAAACCATTCGTAATCCACCATCACACCCAGACCACCGTAAAACCATCAAGGCCGTATCAGGATTATTCCTTTCTAACAGCACTTGTGCAATCTTAGGATGGATTGCTGGTCCTGAGACCTCTGGAAGAAGGTGACAAGCTTCCTAAGTAATATAATTCATGAAGAACAATTAGCATAAAAAGTGATAATGAGCATAAAGGTATCAAAACACAGGCACCTGCATTCCTTATACAAGAATCCTAGCCTCCAATATGAGGTGGTATCTTGTTTAGCAGTTGCATGCAACCTCTCTCACATGGGGGTGGTCCACATAAGCATGGGACCCATACCCATATGAGAGGGATATTGCATTTTACTGTTACCCAAAAATAAAATGAAATTCTCCCATACAAGTTTAGTGAGATCATTTAATATATGAAATTTTAATCTAACAAAGGTCTTTCCCATTCTTCTTTCTTATGGACAAGGCATAAGGTTTCATTATAAACTAAGATCTAAAATTTCAAATATGTAGGAACTCCAAGAAAAAAGTTTCATCCAATGATCCAATCAAAGAGATCTCTAAAACAAAAGGTCATCAATTTAAGCAGTGAGGCACACCATATCAAACACAAAGGAATGGCATTTCACACATTCAGACTTCGATGTCTCCTGAAACCATCTCTCCAACATCCCAATAACTCCTTTACTAGATTTAGGCATATCACAAGGAAACTCAAATAAAGTAAAACTAACAACCGTAGCTTCCCACAATGCCACAATGCAGAAAGAGATGATTTACTGCTTCTGAGTTGGATGCACCAATCGAAAATAATTTTCTTGCACTTTCTTAGGTTGTAACAATAATATTCTTTTCCTTTTGGCAGAAATTGTAGTAGTTTAATTAGAACATTTTTTTTTTCTTCTTGGGGAGATTTAATAGTTCAATTTGAATTTCATCTTAAGTAAGCAAAGCAAAATGACATATTGAATATAAAGCTCTATATGTAATAATTTGAGCTTAGACAAGCAGCATCAAGAACCAAATCTAAACTCTGGCACATATCTAATTCAAAACTTTCATTAATGCAACTTATTTCCAACTACCTTTCTTCTATGTCAGATCTCCATATGATTAAGCTGCAAGAATTTTTGCTTATTTAGCTTACCTAAGTGCAGAATTTTAAAGCTTTTTCTAGCTACAACTGTACTTTTGCTCAGCTTATTTTTTAAGAAAACAAGCCAACGAAAACAAGCTATACCAAACCAGCAATTAAATAAAACTCACTTTCCAGATTAAAGTAGGTTGTGACTTCCTTTCCCTAGACAATGAAAGAGGCATATTTAACTGCCACTCCAAGAGTGTGGGGACAGGAATTAAAAGGGGGCCAATGAGGCTACGGAACCATAAAGCCCCCAAATTCTTGTGATTTTATAAGGCTAAAGTGCTAAAGAGCATCAAATCTAATTCTGTCCTAAAAGGCATCCAATCCTGATCTAATTGGATGGGGAATTTGGCTTATCCGACTTATCATATAGCAAAATCTGATGTTTAAGGTTCAAATGAATTTGAAACAGTTTGTTTAATGATAAATCAAATGCTTTGACAGAGAGCAAAATGACCATTCAAACTCAATAAGCATCTAAAAAGTGTTACCTGCAGAGCCTCCTCTGTGTGGTCATCCAACAGATAAAAAATTAAAGATTCCAGTAATGAATGCCTGGTTATACTAAAGGTAGCTGCAAAGTCTTCCACAGTGTATCTCCATATTTCATCAGGCATTGTCCAATGTCTATCAAACAGATAATAGAGAAGCTGCTTTAAATTAAGGAAACCAATAAAATCCTGCACAATTACATTTTTTTATGAACAACAGAATCATCCAAAATGAGTGGAAGTACAAAGGATACAATTGCTTGCTTTGCAACCACCAAATCTGAACTTCCCAATAAAAAGAGTATATCAACTGCAGTTCGAAGATTTTCAAAAGGATAGCACCCTGCCACCCCTTCTATCTTAGACCTGAGAATCGACAAGACTCCATCTTTCAGCAAGGACGCAACCTCTGATTCCTCCCCCATTTCCCGCGTATTTCCCTGTTCTATATCAAGATTCATCAACGCATCTTCAATGAACAAGGAACCATCCTGTTTGGTAGGCTCTGAAGAGTTATTTACTGCATCAGGCCATGAACGCTTAATTGCAGCCGATTTCCGTTCACGGACACGAGAATGCCACGATGAAAAATTAGAATATCGAGATTTCACTTTCTCAAGAAATTGATGTCTTATGCACCACATCATAATCTCCATATGCTGAAAAATTAAAATATTGGGAGAAACGATCAATTATATTAAGATATAGAGAAAATGTTATTTACAGTTTAATTGAAGTCCAACCAGACCATAAAATGTTTATTCTGGGAAAACTACAGGTAGCAATCTTGCCACCAAAAAATTAAGGCTGACCAAATCAAAATACATGGCACACTATAACTACAATCTATAAAATTTAATCCCAGCAACTGTGAATTCACATGCTTGGATGGCTTTTCAAAACTGGGCTTTTAAGACTTCTAGCCAATAAAACTATTACTCATTAGTACTACAAAATTAATATCGCATATGAAACATAAATTACATATTTCTTTTGATAAGAAATAAATTTGTTGCCACAATCACCTCAAAGATAATGCATTTAAATATATAGAAACAGGTCAGCCATCAAAGCTAAACCTATAAAGTGTGTGTGTGTGTGTGTGTGTGTGTGTGCACGCACACCACTAAAACTGAATCTTAATTAAAACCTGCTTTGTCTTCAATATGCTCTCTTGAAGGTGGTGTAAGTCATGAAGCTGTGCTGAAAGAGTGTCCTTAAAAGATGACTCCAAAACTTCAAGCACATTGCAAATGCCAGCCAACTGTATGGATAACTTAAGTAGTAAAGTCAGGCTCGTTTTCATTCCCTCTAGTTCCAGATTATCTAATGAAAAATGTTAAGTGCACACCCTGACATTATGGAAAGCATGCACATGGACAAAAAGGGGAAAAAATAGGAATATTTTCAAAATTTTAAGGATACAAATTCCTTGAAGTTCTTTTGCAATGTTTCTGAATGTCCTCTTGCACCAATCCTTAACAACCACTTCATCCAACAAGAAAGCGATGACAGGATCACTGGACACAGCACTTTCATCCATACAAACATCTGTTACATCTGTTAACTCTTTGTTAAAGAAGCATCAACAACCAACAGAATGACAATAAATTTTGATAAAATGACACATCTCAATTAAAATTGGATATCTTGTTCAAGGTATCCACCTTATTATTGTTTTTTCTTTTCAGTCAAAATTCTCAGGGAAAGAAAATAATGACAAAAAAAGAGGATTCACTATTTCATAAGTAATTTTCCTGACAGAAAGTCATAAATCAGGAAAATAGCATTAAAAACACATTTTCTGATAAGTAAAACAAAGATAATAGTATCAAATTTTAATATAATCTATAAGCCTTTGACAAAAAGAAGTAAAGATATCAGTAACACCATAAAGGATACATTGGCATATCAAAGAAACTAAGTTATTCTCCAAGGCAACATCAAACAAAGAATACAGCCGTTGGACATCAGCAGTTAGTTGATTTTCCCCATCTTTCTCTTGAATTCTCTCATCACATCTTTTGGAGATAAGGCCAGCTTCTATGCATTCATGGTAAAGGCGAAGCCGTAGTCTATTGCCATCCATTGGAATTGGGATTCTACAAATAGGGCAAAGATCACACCGTTGACTACACTCTGCACATAAAGAGGCATGTCCACATGAGATCAAAGCATATTCTACATAACGTCCACAGCTTCTCAAGTCTCTAGTAGCCCGACAATGTTCAACTTTTGCTTCATCACACAACTCAAACAGATCAACAGATGCCAAGTGTTCCAATGCTTCCTGAAATTCAAATTAGAAGCTAGGTATAATTTCTCACGAATTAACTACATTACATTCAGCAGAAGTCATTTAATTTTCCTTCTCAATGAAAAACAGCACATGTTATGTTATGTTATACCCCCTATGATGGAAACATGAAAATTGGAAAGGTTAATGGTGTATTGAACTATACACTGTTTATCCATGTTTGCATGGGTACAATCTAGACCCAGAATTCCAGATTGAGATTATCTTCCAGGAAACTCAAAATTATACAAAATGGATTATTCAGTATCAGAGAACTTTGGTTCCAACATTTATATACACCCAGAATTCAACATCAATCAAACCAGATTCCATTCATGCCATTTTCTTCACTCTAAATTAAAGTTCTATCCAAATTTGGACTAATTTATCAAAATAACCTTTTACAAAAGCAAAGAACAAAATCTTAATAACACATCCATGCAAATGAACTGAGGATAGCCTTTCGAAGCACAGATCAAAGCATTTCTAGCAGATGTTTTATCCAATAAAATCTCAAAAAATCATGTTTGGTAAGACTAAAGTTTAGTACTCAACTATAACTCAACCATTCAAATTGGTACAATCTTTCAAACAGCCCTTTTACAAATGTAAAGGACTGGATCTTAGTAGCCCAATCCACGCAAAGGAAGAGTAAATAGCCTCACCATAAACATATCACAATATGCAGGCACATCTCCAGTCCAACTCAATCTCAAAATACATGCTCGCCAAAATTAAAGCTTAAATCCCCAATTCAAAAGAAACCAGCACTCAACCAAACCCTTATACACCTTGCAGACTCTCTCTCTCAAGAAAATAAAAAAAGAAAAATAAAACACACACACACACACACACATGTATATATCTAAGTTAGGTTCAAGTTCAACCTATTATAACTTTTGCTATTAGAATTAAAATAATAATAATAATTGCTATTATATGTACCATCCAACTAACATGAAATATGATGTGCATAATAAGCATGGAGGACATATAATCCAGCAAGGGGTTTGACAAAATATTGAATCAATAAAGTAATTATGTGGTGTAACATTAACAAAGAGTTATACAATGTGTAATTTAAACATAACATTATATATGCATGTGTGTGAGTGTGTGTGTGTATAAAGATTAAAAAACAAAAAGATCATTGAAGCAAAATAAGAATCAAGTACACAAGAGGTACACCTCTCAAGAAGTCACAAACGGAAATTTGAATGAGCAATAAAATCTAAGAAAGAGACACAGTTGATACTGCCCGAATCATTCAGACGGTCATATTATACTATTAAAAGGCAGGTAATTTATGCATCTTATTAAATAAAATATTGCTTAATACTGAAAATTTTATGTAGATTTATTTAAGATGTCTACAAGATAAATACATACATATTGACAACAAAATAGCAATTTAAACCGTAGTAATTTTTTTAAACCAGCAGTCCAACAGTGTTCCAACTTTCGGTTTGCTAAAGAAGGATTAACAAATTTAGCTGGCAAGTTATCATTTCATATCAATGTTTTAAATAATCCACACTACTAAATATTCAACACACTTAGCATTAAAGAAACTCACAGAACTGACTTTCAATTTAATTGAGACAAGCACAAACTAGTTTCAGCTATATGCTTTTCTCTTTCTTTTTTTTTATGTTTTAAAACAAGATGAGGTCAAATCACAGTATATCACATATTTTATCATCTATGATTCCCAACCAAACTAGTTTCAGCTAAATGCTTTTCTCTTTCTTTTTTTTATGTTTTAAAACAAGATGAGGTCAAATCATGGTATATCACATATTTTATCATCTATGATTCCCAACCAAACTGAAGACTATCTTCCTTTAGTAAATTTTAAAATAAAATTGTAGGATAAGTACTTTTTTTTTTATAAGTAAGAAGAGAATATTATTAATAAAAGAATAGCAAGAAAAGCACACAAAGTTCACGGTAGTGAACAAAAGAAAAAAGAAACAAAAAGACATAAGTACTAAATAGTTGAAGCTTAGAATCTCCATAATGTGGGACCTAAGAAAGAAAAAAACTCAAGTAAACATAATACATATATTTGGACATACTTAACATGTAATCTAATTTTTTGATAAGTTGATAATTACATTAGGAGGTGCCAATTGATCTACAAGGCTCTTAGCTACTTAACATATTATCTACTTCCGATACCCTTTACTATGTATTTGATCCTAAAACCCCAAAATATTGTAGTGAGACCACACCAAATAGTTTGTCTAACTGTGTTTCGAAGCGTAATTGATCCTAAAACCCTAATACAAAAAATAGGATTTAATGCTCTATAGTCTGAACAAAATGTAAGGGTCATCACTCAGTACAGGTCCCACCCAAATGGGATCAATAATTTAACAGTGAGAACACGAAATTGTATATGAACACACGTTTGGAACAAACACAGAGAAGAATTGCACTTTACTTCATAGTGTAATAATGGATCCTAAAACCCAGAAATTGCGGCTTAGTTTTCACTAACCATGAGACTTAAAAATAGTTAAGACTTCGTAAACACTTCCATTGCTTTTGGAAGCACAATTTGATCCAGCTTAAGCCCAAAGCAAAAACCCTAACGGATCACTGAAATAACATTTTCAAAACAAAAAACACTTCTAGTGCTTTCGAAGCAAAATTTCGCAGTCACTTCACGTTCCAAAAACAAACAAAAAATACTAACTGGGAAGGAAAAAAAAAAGCGAATGAAAACAGAGAAAAGCAACAGAGAGAGTACGTATTGAAATAATAAAAAAAAAAAAGCTAGAGTGTATGTGAAATTAGATGTGAATGTATAGGGTTAAACCAAAAATAAAGAGTACCTTAACAGCTCGGCTATTGTAGTTAGGTTGTGGAGGCAGAGGAGTTGATTTGGTGGCGGAGGCTGCGGCGGCGTCGGTGGAGGTAGAAGGTGTGGTTGGGCCGTTGAATCTCCGGTCCATTTGTTGGAGACTGTGAGAGCTGATTGATTGATTGTACCAACAAAAACCTAATGAGAGAGAGAGAAATGGGTATGTTTAGGGCTCAGTAGTGAAGGAAATCATTGGTGCTCGTTAACATCAGGAAGCTTGAAAAGAGTGAGAGCCAAAGAATTGGAGGGGTTTTGAAAAAGAGGGGTACCACGGAATGAATTCATTCATATTTTTATCAAACAAAAAATTAAAAATGGTACAGTGAATTGTGGGCCCAACATAGCCCAACCCAGTTGGAGTTTTGTTTGGGCCTGAACCTGCATGGATCGTCAAGATAGTAGGGAATAATTACGTACGGAAAAGCCCTTTAAGGGCCCATAATCTTTTAACTGGTAATTTAATTTTCTCACATCGGGAAGTGGAATTTCTGCCTAATCTTTTCTTTACACTCTTTAGTTAACTTGATAGTTAGGCAGCAGTTAGGTTCAACCACAAGACTCCTTTAGCCTCTTTCGTAACATGTCAACTAGAAGTTAGCATCAAAACTATTATATTCACCTCAATCAACCTTTTTATATTGTGGTATTTTGGGATGTCATCTGATAAAATTCGACCTTTTTTTAATGAGTTTAGACTTAAATGAAATGACATAGTAACTAAGGAGTAGAAAATTAAATATTAGATATTTTATGGGTTTTAATAAATATAGGACAAAGTTTAATTACAAAATTGGTTGTACCTTTAGGCTACAATCTTACTTAATATTTTTTTATTAAAGGTGAATTTTGATAAATCCATTATTGGATTACATCTTCTTCTTATATCCTCTATATTTTGAAGATCAATAGTCATGTCATCAATAAATTGTATAAATTGAAAGTTTTTATAGTTTAAAATTATGCATAAAATATAAACTTATAAATCACATAATGAATAATATTCAATTGGTTTAAAATTTAACATGTATACTAAGAGTGTAAAGAAAATGTAATTCAACTGTTAAATACTTAAATTTTCAAAATATGTAGTAATATTTATTTTATTAATTAAGTTTATAATTTTAGGTTACCACTAATTTTGTTACTAAATTTTGTCTTGGGAATTTTTTTCTCTCACTTAAATTATGAGAGAGAGAGAGAGAGAGAGAGAGAGAGAGAGAGAGGTAGTTTTGACACATATTAATTTAAACCCTTTGACTCCCTTTTTTTGACCGCATCTAAAAAAAAAAAAAAAAAAATTAAATGGATACATGTATAAGGTTTAGGAAGGAAGAATAAAGAAGTGGTCAAATGGGGAGGTGCTTTTTATTGAGTCCTCTCTTCAACCTTTCACAATCAAAGAATTGATTTTTTTTTTTTTCTTTCCGTATTTTCTTCTCCTTATTCCCTTGAATCCCTTCAAATCCAGGCCTCCCCTCATCCAATGAGGCTTTGCGGTGATTTTTCTTTTTCTTTTTTCTTCTTTTGGGACTTCATACATAGATTTTTTTTTCTTTTTTTTTTTTTTGGCTGAATGATAGACATATTAAACTCTTCTCCAATATTTGTTAATCAACTGCTCATGTGCTCCAATGTCCCATCCGTTCCATTCTTCTCTTTTTGTTTCTTTTCGGAACCATGTTTTCACATCAAATGACAGTGTTCTTGTCATATAGTAAATCATGCGAACGTTGTTGCATGATCATTTTCATGTTTCTTTACCAATCTTTCTTTCTTTCTTTCTTTTCTTTTTCCTGTGGGGTTGAGTGGGTGACTGTAGAGAGAGGGCATTTGCAACCATTTAGTATAAAATAAGCGACATGATCTTTGTTGACCATGGTTGCCATGGTCCCAACTCTTACCGCGTTGGCTTTTCTAACCAAAGGAAGCAGTCAAATTTGTGTCATTGTGTGCGTGGACAAGCCGCACATATATAGGAAGTTTCAAATGTGAAATATGTCTGGAAAACACGTCTCTTGAGTCTTGAGCACATATGAAACATTTTCCTAGTCGGTTTAATTTGATTTCTTGCTTAAAAAAAGCTTTGTGCTTTTGACATGATCCTTATTTCACATGTGCTCACAGCAGCTCTTTTGATGTTAACAACGTCCTCTAAATTTTTAAATGTTTGCTTTCTCTCTTGGAAAAACTCTTTTTTCTTTTTTAAGGTGGCGTTTAGGTATTACGTGAGGGTTTGGATACAGAAGAAAGTCACGGCGCGTTTCCTTTCTGCGTTTTCTCCTTTTTTTTTTTTTTCTTTCTGCCGCAGCCGTTGACTTTGGGGGACAAAATTACTATGCGTATACTGTGCGTGCACTGATCACGTACTGTTCATGCAATATTTAATATTAAAAGTGAGTCCCACAATACTATTCACATATTTAAAAATTATTTTGCTACAGTGTTTTCAGTAACAATCAGTTTTTATCAACTTTCAGCAACAATAAGTGTTATCCAAACGGACCCTACGTTTCTTGCGTTGCGTTTTCTGCATTTTATTATTATTCTTTTTCCCGGACACGGGTCTGGCACTGTTCATTGTCTATGAACAGCGATTTTAGGCTTACGAACAGTACCAAACTCGTGAACAGTAACTTTTTTTATAATTATTTTCAGTTTTCAACTTTTAGCAAAATAAACGGTGATGGTGGATAAAATCAGTTTGGTTGAACACTTCGGCTTCGGTGGGCTACGACGCTTGCAGAGGCCTGTAAAAGAAGAAAAAGATCAAAGGATGACCGGGGTGGACCGGTCAAATATCCTCCGATGGTGAAGTTAGTGCCTTCCTTTGTCTGGAATTCTAACTGTATTGTGTGTCAAGATTTCAGAATATCATACCTTTACGTAGTTCAGACCGGTCCTTATATAGGGTACTTTAGGGCGGTTATTGGTCCAATAACTTCCCCCAGATTTGTGGAGTCCGGATGTAACTTCTTATTTTTTTTTTTTTTTTTTTTTTTTTTTTTTTTTTTTTTTTTTCTGCCGCAGCTGTTGACTTTGGGGGACAAAATTACTATGTGTATACTGTGCGTGCACTGTTCACGCACTGTTCATGCAATATTTAATATTAAAAATGAGTCCTACAATACTATTCACACATTTAAAAATTATTTTGCTACAGTGTTTTCAGCAACAATCAGTTTTTATCAACTTTCAGCAACAATAAGTGCTATCCAAACGGACACTACGTTTCTTGCGTTGCGTTTTCTGCATTTTATTATTATTCTTTTTCCCGGACACGGGTCTGGCACTGTTCATTGTCTATGAACAGTGATTTTAGGCTTACGAACAGTACCAAACTCGTGAACAGCAACTTTTTTTTTTTATAATTATTTTCAGTTTTCAACTTTAGCAAAATAAACGGTATCCAAATAGACCTTAAATTAAAACTCTCGAAAAAAATTTTGTTTGGTTTTGTTGTAAGGATTTGGGACCTCCTGCGCTACTGCTAGGCTGCTACAATGGATAGTAATCTTGTCTTCTTGAAAAAAAAAAAAAAAAAAGGAAAGATAAAATGTTAAGAGCACTGGTTGTATAATACAAAATTGACCAATTTTAGTCAATCAAGTCCAAAATTCACATACATCAAATCATGTAAAATTGTGTAAAAATATATAATTACTATAATAACTGTGTAAATTTGCACTTGTATTATACATTTTGCATTTAATTTTTTATTATTTGTTTATGTATCTCGATGATGAAGAAAAAGAGTAGATAGTAGTTGTTCTGTGTGAAGAAATTAAAAAAAAAAATAAAGGAAAATTAATATTTTAATGAAATATAGTGTGTAAAAAAAAAAATCTAATGTAAGGTATTTTGAAAAGTGAATATGTAACATAGAAAAAATTAAGTTCTTATACTAAAATATATATAAAATTTTGCACGAGCTAGTGCAAATGCTCTAAAGCACCTTTTGAATTATAAGTAAAACAGATTGTTTTGATATTTATCTAATAATTCAAGGGCTTGTCCAATTCTTTATGCAATGAAAGCATTCTCCTTCCTCTCCGGTAAATATTTTATAAGTTGCCTAGAAAAATAAAGAATATGGTAGGAGTAGATAAAGTGATGAAATACACACTTAGAAGAGAGCCAGGGAAAGGAGTGAGGCAAAAAATAAAATATTTTAAAAAATAAAATATAAATATATAGTAATTATGTATATTTACATAGTTATTATAACAAACATGTAAATATAAGGTGTTATAAATAAACTGCTGTAGGTAGTTTTTGAGCAGAAATATATAAATTTGACATATTTTCCTATTATACACCCACTAATACGAGTATTCTTACAAAAAAAAGTAATCCAAACGTTTTGAATTTCACTCCATCTCACTCTATTAATCTATTTGGTGATTTGTAGATCTGAATCCATTAACACAATATCTAGGGGACAAAAAACATTTTAGTACTGCATAAGCACAACAAAATTATATCTATTCATATGAAATCCTAGTTAATGGTTACAATCATTTGAATTGTTGGGAGGGGGGATCTTTGCTCGTTGGCAGTAGAATGTTTAAAGTACTTGGAAATGGTGACTTTTCAGTTGTTTTATCCCGTGTAGGTAAAGGTGTGTGCATAATTAATATATGTGCAACAATTTTTATCATATATTTACATAATAGGATTTTTTTTTTTTTTTTGAAATTACACCTTACCACCATAAATTATATCACATATTACACTTAGCACTCTAATATTTTTGAATGAATATTTTGCACCTTAAACTATGACTCTTGCTACACTTTAAACCCAACATTAAGTTTTCCACTAACTTAGATAAAAATTCAAATTTTAGAGTGTAAAGTGTAATCAAGAGTATAGTTTAGGGTGCTAAAGTATAATCTATCTTTTGTTTTTAAAGCATTGAGAAGATTGACAATTAGATATTTTCACGTGATAACCTATTTTCCCATTCAAGTTAACATAAAACTTTAACGTTGGGATGCAAAGTGTAACAAAGGTCATAGTTTAAGGTGTAAAATGTGCATTCAAAAAGTTTATGGTGCAAAATATAATCAAGAGTTTAATTTAGGGATTTAAAGCATTTGCATTGAACAATGCAAAATAGAAAAATATATCAATTTTACATATTCAACCCCTAAAATCATCCACATCAGTCAAGCCAAAAAATGTGTAAATTTTGCAAAATTGCTACAGTAACTTTATAAATTTACACTAACACTCTTTGCTTTACATATAGTTTTATTTTTTTATTTTTTTACATATCCTTATGTTGAAGGAAAAGAGTGGATGATAATTATAGGGGCTATCCACCACCTGCCCAAACCTAAAGACCCGCTCGAACCCAACGTTCTCCACCCCAAAATCGCATGATCTAAGAGGTGGTTCGTTTGGCCGCAAGTCACTAGCGCCAACACCTAATGTTGTTGGTTCGAGTGGCGGTTTGGTTGTCTAAGAAACCAACGAACCCGATCGGCCCAAAGACGTGTTCTCTCCTCATTAAAAATTGCTAGTTTCGGTCGAAACTCTGATAAGCCCGAACTCTAACTCTATTGATATAAGGAGATCTCAGCCAAATCTCAACAAATCCAGCAAGATCTTAGCCAAATCTCAATAGATTCGGAGGAATATCGACTAGACTCGTTAGATCCAGCCAGATTTAACGAGATCGAGCTAGATTTCGGCCAAAATCTGGCAAGATTTGCAAACCCAAAATTGATTGATACACATTCGAAACCGATACGACCTGATCTAGTCGATCAGAAACTCCATTTGAGTCGATTGCGGGTTAAAATTTCCCCCACCCGATGCTATTGGGTTGAGTCTAAGTTGGACAAAAACCCGATCCAGCCTAACTCGTGGACAGCCTTAGTGATTATTACGTGTGAAGAAAGAGAAACAATTTTAAAATATAAAGAAAATTTGATATTTTAATGCAATGTCGTGTAGAATAGATAATCTGATGTGGAGTATTTTGAAAAGTGAATATGTAAAATAGAAAAAGTAGGTTCTTATTCTAAAATTAACGGAATTGTTTTGCAAAGAATAGCATTGTTGTTGGTCTAAAATGTCCTTCACTTGCTATATATGGCTTTTTCTACTTGTCCTCTCATATTGTTGTTTATGGATGTGAAAAAGGAACCATGATCTCATCGACTGAGCATGATCGAACACTTTCAAGACACATCACTTTGGGCTTCAATGTAGGTTCTCTCCCAACACGTTGATCATATTAAGACCATGTTTGGATAGTGCTGAAAAGCACTTGCGTCTGCGTTTCACCTTTTTTTTTTTTTTTTTTTTTAGAAGAGCATTTCACGTTTTCAAATGTGGGACCCATGGCTATAGTGCATGAAGAGAAAGCAAAATTATACTTTTTCAGTAAGTGGTATCCAAATAGACCCTAAGTGTGTGTTTGGCAAAAATTAAAAAGTCAGCTTATTTTTATTACTATTCATGGGTCCCACTACATTTTTTGGTATTATTCATGGGTCCTATTATACTATTTCAGTTAACTTTTACCTTTATTTATAATACTTTAAGCAAAAAAATTCCAGTTTCAGTAAAATAAGTCAATTCCAAACAGACGCTAATTGAACTCAACTGCTAAAATCATTCATCCAAAGTCAATCAAATGTGCCGACCAAAATTGAGAAAATTTTATAAGTTAGACCTCAATCAAATGATAGAAAGTTGAATTGTTGACTAGTGCTTTTATTGTCATTTTAAAGACATTAAAAACAAAATTGAGGATATAAATAGTTATGTTATTTTAATCGGTGTAGATTTTGCATGTGAGTAAGATTGATTTTATAAGAATAGATGGTTTATATAAAGTCATTACCAATACAAAATATCAGTGGTATATTCATTGTGATCATAGGAGCAGCTAAGAGGGTCAAGAGGACGATAGAGCCCCCTAACTTTTGAAAATTTTCATTAGTATTCTTTTACATTTGGTAACAAATCTAAAAATTATACAAAAATGTATTCACTGGTTCATCAAGAAAATTTCTTGGCTTTGCCACTTATTTGTGATCATGGTTTGATATTCTAAATTATATATATTATTATGCATATAATTACTTGCAATACTGGTAGTAAATTTTTGTAGACCCAAATTAAGAGATTCAAAGTTCCCTCCAAAAAAAAAAATGAGGAATGTAAAACGGTAGGTAAAAATTATGAATCGATTATTTATTATCAGTGAAATATAGGTAGTAAAATTAGTTTTTTTTTTTTTTTTTTCTAAATGATAGTAAAATTAAGTGACAGTGATGCAGAGGGTGACATACATTATTTAATATTTATTTCAAACTTGAATGGAATATTTCGTTTTTTAAAATCCAAGGTTTGAGAACTGAGAGCGATGGGAGGAACAGAAGAAAAGGAAAAAAATTGAAATTCTATATCTACCCTGATTGTAGGTGGGCCCTTATCTGTGGGCCCAATATAGCGCCACTCTCGCCTTTGCACCGCCCTAAAACCACGATGCAATTTGGACTCTCCTTAGCCTTGACACGATTACTACAATGATGCCAACATTTCAAGCACCGCATTTTCTGCCATTGTGGATGACTGCTTGCCATTGATTTTTCAGTTTCTCCAAGCTTGCATTAGCGACTGCTTCCGTGAAACTAATAAATGTGCCGATGGGTTAGCGAGCTTGGCTAACGTCAAGCTAGTGATTTTGTGTTGTTTCCGACTATGAACTTGTTAGAAATATTCAACTCGGATTTGAATAGATTCTACTTAAACAGGCAATGTCCTAAACCAGTTGTTCTCTAGCTTCAATTTAATGCATTTCCAGTTCTACCCAAAAAACAAAAAACAAAAACAAAAAACACATATCAAGCCCAAAATATCAGCAGTCTGCAATTAGGCAGTAAATCAAATAGTCAATCAAACAGTACAAGTCAAATTCCATTATTTTATTATTTATGACAAGATTAATCTTTTGTAAATGAACCAAACCCTGCATTCATTCCTTTATTATTAATTTTTTTTTTTAGAATGTTCTTTCCTATAATTTTTTCTTTTAATTTAAAGGTAAATTACAAATTTTTTTTAACCTAAACTATTATCCCCATTATTAGGAGTAGTCAACGATTGGGTCAGGATCTCCAAAACCTCTTGTTCATCAAGGACATACAGAACTTTACAGTGCCAAATATTGTAGTTACTCTCATCCAATTTTTCTCCTAATTTAAGAGAACAATAATCCCTTTAGAATCATTAAAAAAACATTCAAAAAAATAAATAAATAAATAAATAACTCCTTTAGGAGTAATGCTATAAACACTACTTTTTGCATAACTTTATGTCACAACTCGCCACATAACAAGTTGTGATTAGTAAGAGCATGTCCCCACATGGCCCATTGATACACTCTTACCAATTACAACTCGTTATATAACAAATTATATCAAAAATAGTGTTCCGAACATTACTCTTCCTTCGGAAGCCATATCACTACATATAAATGTGTACATGAATATTATTAAATATGCAGTTATGCACACACATTCCCATAAATTTTGCTGCGTCAATCTAAAAAGTACAAGTAGCATGGTCGAAAATTCATTATGCTCCCAATCATCTCTCTTGTCACAATTACCCATTATAAAGTTTAATTTAGGGTCTGTTTAGTAACACTATTCTAATAACATTATTTGTATTTTTTAGAAATACATATGAGTGAAAAAGTGTGTGAAAATACGTGTAATGTTGTTTAAAAATTGAAAATTGTTGTTCAAAATCTCAAACCAAATAGCCTCTTAATTTCACGAAAATTTATGGATGGGAGAACCATATGAATTCAACCATACCAGTTATCAAGTCAACTTTGGATATTTTTCTCTTATTTAGCATAATGATTTTTATATTTTTGGCAAAGAATTTAGCGTCTTAATTAGATTGTGTTCATTCCAACATTTTTAACAATATGCATATGCCAAGAATGATATAAACATATAATTACTATTATCATATTGGGACTTACTTTGTAAAGATTACATTTGCACCAAATAGCAACAACAATGTCTTTTAACTTGACTAAGAAATAATCATGAATTTTAAGTATATATCATCATAAAATTAAACCCATCAAATATATACATATCTGTGGGGCCTGAGAATTTAGCAACCCCAGTTCATTCCATATTCGGCCCAAGGCCCATGCCGAAGAGGAAGAAATGTCCGAAGATGAAGTGTGAAAGCCTAAATTGCTAGGAACCCTGCCGAGGACGATCCTGTCCTCGGCCAACCGAACCCAACACGTCAGCCATGGTAGCTCAGTGGAAGAGCAAGTTTAGGATGAACTGTCACCTCCACATTAAGTGCGCTCACCTAACCCCGTAGCCGCATTAATGGAGATGTGACATCTGAACAGGGCTGCCTTGGTTGCTGCAACTCACAAGTGTGTTGCTAAAGTGGCTGTGGGGATGGGCAATCAGAAGGAGGAGGCATGGATGATCAACAAGTGGAAAAAAGAAGTTATGAAAAAGGACTATATAAGGGGGAGAAATAGGAGAGAAGGAGGGATGATTCCCATGGGAGAGATTGCTATCAAGCTCCTCGGACCGGTGTCGAGGACAGACTTTGGAGGATAATCTCGATCCGCCTCCGTCCGATGGTGGCGAACGTTACATTGGGCATTGTCCGTTTGCTAGGGCCTAGTTCTTGAACCCGCTCTCTACAAATTCATTGTATTAGGCTAACTGGGCTTGAGTCCACTCACTCAACAGTAGAAGTGCTCAAACCTAGTCCCTACAATATTTATATATAATTAGAACCTTTTTTTATACCAATAATCATTTACGTTTTATACGCATTTAACATATAAATTCATCATCATTATATAATTTGCATGTTATTTATAATTAATACAAACAGTTAGCTTGAAAATAACTAAATAATAAACATTTTTAAAAAAATTAAATGATCCGAATGCTTTTTATTTAATACTTGTTTATTTATTATCACAAAAACAAACAAACAATAAATTTTAAATGAAAATAGTAAATCACCACTCATCGACGGTGTATTTCATCACCACAGATATACTCCTCAGACACTGCCACATGTAGTTGTGAGAGTAGATGTCATCTAAAGTTAAAGTAAACTGTTTTTTTTTTTCTTTGGTTAATCTCTGCTTGTTGAGCTGTGTGGTACTGGTACATGCGCCTACTTGGTGGAATTTTTTGCCGACATGGCTACCTCTAACAGGCTCGTCTTGGTGAGTGGAGATCGTTGGTAGCGTATGTTGCCGGAGGAAACTCCATTTGCTTCACACGCTAGTGGTGCGAATGGGTCTCATCCCCTAGGGTTGTCTTCAATCTCTAAACCCTAATTTTCAAGGAAAAAAATTATAGATTTTTTAATCTAAATTTCAATCCTTTATATCTCTCTAATTTCTTATCCAAGTCAAACAATCTATGTCATTGGAAAGATTTTGAGATGTATATTCAAGCCATATAAAATTTGGCTTTTTTTGAAATGAACAACATAATATATATATATATATATAAATACATGGCATAAAGTTTCTGCCCATTCAACTATGGTTTGGTTTTTCTCTCAAATCACGCAACCAATAGTCATGAAATTTTAGGATAATGTTTAACATAACTATGTACAACATACTTCAATTTCGTGGCCTAACTCAAACAAATGAGGTGTTTTCCATGTGAGACCTATCTATTAAATGAAAATCATGAAGAACAAAAAAAAAAGGTTTCTTCCCATTTTTTTTTTTCTTGTTGAGAAAACATTTAGAGACATGAATGTAATGAGAAACACTTAATCAAAGCTCTGATACCAGCAGGGATGGACCCATGATTTCAAATTAGGGGGGCTTGAATATAAGTAAAAATAATCATGAAATTTCAAAAATCATTTATTTAGTATTAACAAACTATCAACAAAAACAAATACATAAATTTATTTTTTTATAATTCATTATAATGCAATCATCTACTAAAGAAGACAAAGACACAAAACATTGTTACTTAGAGCATTTGCAGCAGTGGAGCTAAATAGCTATATTGCTATTTTAGCCCCAACAAAACACAAAAAGAGCATGCAGCAATGGAGCAATACTTATAATTTTCAGCTAAGTTGCTACAATGCACATCTATAGATAGATGTGCATTGTAGCTGAGAGCTAAACAAAAAAAAAAAAAAAAAAAAAAAAAAAACAATTTTTACTCCTCAGCCGGATTAAAATATTATTTTTTCTTCTTTAATTTGCTCTGAATTGCAAATGAGTCCGGCTTCCCTTCTTTCTTCCTCCACTTTCCTCATCTTCTCTCTTCTTCCTCCACCACCAGCCCGATCTCACTGCCCAGTCACCAGCCCAGCTTCAACCCATCACCAGAGCCGACCCATCTCACCGATCTCCCCACCCATTCCGCCAACAAACCCAGCTCGCTGATTAGACCCACTTCTCTTCCGCCAATTAGACCCATTCGTCGATCAAACCAAGCCGACCCAAGCCCCAAGCTGCCAATCCACGCCTCCGACCCACGCCTCTAGCTAGTCCTCCATCTCAACGCTCACCCAACGCCGACAAGCCTGGGTTTCTCTAGATTTCGTGGGTTTCATTCGTCGATCCAAGCTCTGGGTTTCATCATTAAAGCCACTGCTGCTTTCCTCCGCCCATTGCTTTGGTTTTCCGTCGATCCAAGCTTTGGGTTTGTGTTGTTTGTTTGTTTTTGTTTTTGTTTTGTTTTTGTTTTTGTTTTTTGTTTTTTTTTTTTTTTTGCATTGCGTGAATTTGATTGTTGTGGTGTGAGTGTTGCCTAGTGGGTCGGGTGGGTGTGGGCTTGGTTGGTTTTTTTTTCTTTGTTATGGGCTGTGGTGGTGGTGGTGGCTATGTTTGTGGTTGTGATTGATGTTTATTATAGAGTATATATTATTTTATTGTTGTGGAAATATATTTTATTATAGTGTTTATATTATTTTATTAGGTTAAAAGCTAAAATAGATCTAATGTTGTAGCATGTGTGTAGGTAAAATAGATAAAGTGACTTTTTGTGTAACTAAATCGCTAAAATTTTAGATTCACTGCTGTGAATGCTTTTACTACATTAGAGCATTTGCATCAGCTTATGCAAAAAAAAAAAAAAAAAAAAAAAAAGAGTCTATTTTACCATAATAACCTACTTTTTTATTTTATTTTATATACTTGTGGGGCCAGAGAATTTGACGACCCTAGCCCATTTCATAATGAGCCCAAGGCCCACGCCGAGGAAGGAGGAATGTTCGAGGACGAACAAAGAAAGCCCAAAGTGCCGAGGAGCATAGCCGAGGATAATCCTGTCCTCGGTTAGCCAAGATCATCGAAGGGAAGAGCAACACACCATCAAAGGCAGCCTCCCAAAGCATTCCAAAAAGAAGGACAAGTACGATAGACCAACCATGGGAGCATGGTGGAGGACCTATTCTAGGAGAAACTGTCACTTCCGCATTAAATGCCCACAACTAACTGTTAGGAATGCTATAAGCATATGGATAATAATTAGTGTATTAAGATTTAGTTAGTTAGTTACAATTCTAAACATGTTAATCACATTCAGCACATGTTGGAATTATTAATGCACATGGGAATAGTAGAACCAATAGGATGAGGCATGTTAATCACATTTAGCACATGTTGGAATTATTAATGCACATGGAGAATAATAGAACCAATAGGATGAGGCCATGTGGGCCAATGAGATTAGAGCTAGTCTCCTATAAATACATGATTGTAATCCAATATGGGAAAGGAATGAAGAATAAACCAATTTGTTAGTACATTAGTGCATATCTCTCTCTCTCTCTCTCTAATCTCTCTATTTCTCTATGGAGGGTGACTACCTCGAATTAAGTCAATTTCCCTACAATCCCCATCCATTCCCCTATAATTCCCATCAATCCTCATTAGAACCACCGGGTTCCTAACAAGTGGTATCAGAGCCAGGTTGATCTTGAGATGAGCAATTGTGATGAAAGAAAACTTTTGAAAAAAATACAAGAATTGTTGAACAAAGCCATAGAAGAATCCAAGGATATTTCAAAGAAGATGAAGGCCTTGGCTAAATCTAACATGGCCATGAATGAAGAACTTTCAAGAGTGCAAGAGAATCTTGAAAACATGTCCAAAGAAGAGTTACAATCTCTTGATTCAATGAAAGTCGAAGAACAAATCAAGTTTCAAGAACCCATTCTTGATGCACCAATGGAGGCTTCCGTTCAAGAGTCTATGATTCAAGAAGTGGCAATCCAAGTGTCGGTGATCCAAGAATCCAAGATACAAGCGCCAACAATTTTAATAGTTCTAGAATCGAATGAGGTCTTGAGGATACAAGAACATTTCAAGGTTGAGAGAACTAATGAGACCTTGAAGATTGAAAAACCATTGAAGGCTCAAGAATTCGAGCAAATTTTGAAGATCTACGAAGAAGAAACCTTCATATGCACAGGATCGCTTGTCAAAGAGAAATGCATGAATATGGTGATCAAAATGTCACTACGGTATTGGTCCATTGGAAGATCTCCTTTGATGAAGATGCTATTTCACAACAACACCTTGTGGGCAAGGTGTTTTCAAGGAGAGGGAAATGTTAGGAATGCTATAAGCATATGGATAATAATTAGTGTATTGAGATTTAGTTAGTTAGTTACAATTCTAAACATGTTAATCACATTTAGCACATGTTGGAATTATTAATGCACATGGGGAATAGTAGAACCAATAGGATGAGGCATGTTAATCACATTTAGCACATGTTGGAATTATTAATGCACATGGAGAATAATAGAACCAATAGGATGAGGCCATGTGGGCCAATGAGATTAGAGCTAGTCTCCTATAAATACATGATTGTAATCCAATATGGGAAAGGAATGAAGAATAAACCAATTTGTTAGTACATTAGTGCATATCTCTCTCTCTCTCTCTCTTAATCTCTCTATTTCTCTATGGAGGGTGACTACCTCGAATTAAGTCAATTTCCCTACAATCCCCATCCATTCCCTATAATTCCCATCAATCCTCATTAGGAACCACCGGTTCCTAACACTAACATTCTAGCTGCATTAATGAGGAAATGATCCCTAAACAATGCTACCTTGGTTGCTGCAACTCACAGAAGGTTTGGGAAGACGGCTAATGGAACAAGCACTCGAGTAGTGACATGTATTGTCAACAAATGGAGGGCCAAGATCAACTAAAAGGAGGTATATAACGGAAGAGACTCTCCAAGAAGGGAGGGAGAAGAAAAAAGAGAAAAACTCAGTAGTCATTCGTATGGTCTGTGAAACTCTTGTAACCTAATACCAACGAAGTAACATGAACTGCAAGCCCTTCAGACGAGGGCTGAGGATAAGATTTCACATTTCAACCCATGTTCTAGTTATTCAAATAGACTCACCATCATGTGTAGTGATTGTATCTCTCACTAAAGTCTAGTTTTTAAACCCGCTCTCTACAAATTCATTGTACTGGGTCCATTAGACCAAGATTCCATTCATATTTGGGCTTAGTTCGAAAATCGAGACCCTACAATACTCACTTTCAAAATACTCCACGTCATATTATTTATTTAAATTATTTTACATTACATTTCATCAAAATACTATTTCCTTATCGATTTTTTTTTTTAAATTATTATCTCAAATCATCTCTCTCTTTCTCAACCAAAAACCACTAGCTTCAATCTAAATAATTTCTAAAACATTCATTTTTTGTTGTATTAAGATAGATTAACCCCGGTTAATAAATTCAATTACCCAAGCTAATTAATTATGTCAAATTATATGCAAATCGTGGAGGCACTAACAAATTATCAAATGAACTAAATGCAGCAGAAATTAAATTGACACGGTGATTTGTTGACAAATGGAAAAAAAACCTCTCGTAAGGCAAAAACCCCACTGAGTAAATTTTAGATCACCACTTCCAATAATCCACTAATCAATAATTAAACGGTTACAAGTATGAGGAATCTTACCACTACCCTGACCTATCCCAAAATACCAACTTACAGTTGAACATTTGCTTTAATACCCAATTGGAATTGATCTTGTAGCAACCTTCTTTCCTTTATTGCACAAATCTTCAATCTGTGATTAACTTTTTTACACAGATTCTAGTACGTGACTAACTTCAGTAACTTGAATGATTGTAGTTGGCTGCAAAGTTCTTCACTTCATAAACGATGAAGACCAGGAAACACTTGGTTACAAAACCCTAAGGTGTACAAACGCAATAGTTTCACATAAGTATATGAGTTATAGGTCTCTGTTTCCATACTTGATGACTTATAAAATAAACGTTATATATGACTAGGGTTATGAGAAAAGAAACCCCAATCAAAACAATCATCATGGGCCAAATTTTAGATCTGGAAATTCTGAAATCGTAGATCTCGATTGATCGAGTTTCTGCATTAATCCTTAATAGTAGTATCAATCGAGCTAGTGTCAAGACTTAATGAAATTTTTTTATTCACTTGTTTCTTTGATCAATCTTCATGTCTTTAACACTACCACTTGATATGTTTGAACAATATACTCTTTGATATATTAAACCCAACTTAGATCTACCTAATTGCAAGTAAAGTGCATTTTGTCAAATGATTAGCCAATTACATAGAAAATATGACCCTAACACATTTACATAGCTACAGTAATTATGTAAACTTTCCTAGTTAACCCTTGAATGCACCCACATTGGTTTATAGGATTTTTTGCGCTATTTAGTGCGCTTGGTATTGAATGAGTGAGAAAATGGACAATAACTGATAAGTGTATCTTTGTGACACATGGCCACCTCAAATCTGCTAATGAGTGTCATCAGATCTTTAACAACTAAAAGTTATGATTTCATGTAAATACCTACCTGTAAATAGAAGCAAATGTAGCTTCATTTAGAGGCACAAGGAAGCTAACAAGATAATATACAAGAAAGCCAACTTCCTAAGCACATAAAAAATATAATGGACTTTTTTTTTTTTTTTTATTAGTTAAAAATACTTGTGTGATATATATGATACAACTCCAGTAGTTCAAACCCATTTCCAGGAGGTACCAACTGTGGTTGTCCACGGGTCGGTTAAGGTTGAGTTTGTGCCTAACCCGCAACCAACCTGATCCGATCAAGTAGGGAGTTCCTAAACCCGTAACTGACCCGTAAGAGTGTCGAATTTCATGGGTCAAGTTTCCCTCAGGTGGTGATCAGTTTTGAGTGAAGTCAAAACTCACCGAAAAATGGTGAGATCTCACCAGATCCAGTGAGATCTAACCAGATTTGGTGGAGATCTTGTCAGATTTAGTGAGATTTTCACCAAATCGTGCGGAGAACTCTCTGAATCTAGCGTATCTCTACTGGTCTAGCTGTATTGCTTGCCGAGATTCGTTAAATCAAGCTGAAAAAATCACCAAAAAGCTTGAGAAATCTTTAGAATTGATGTATTTTGGGCGGGTCTAGTTTCATGGGTTTTGAAAGAGGAGATCTGCAATCAACTCGTTGGGGTTGGGTTTTTGGAGGTTGGTTGGGACCCATGTCCGACTGCCGAAGCAATCGAATCAAGTGACGGTGGGTCATGTATGGTTGGGTTGGGTGAGTGGGTTGGACACCCTTAGTACTAACTAGCCCAACTGTGTGGTGAGAGTAAACTTTTATTTTAATGGTTTATTAGATTAAGATATTGAATAATGTTGATACTTTTTTAATTGTTTTATTTTTTTGATTGGAACTTTTTTTAATTGTTTATATTGTTTATATGTATTGCGTTAGGAATTTAAAATATGATTAAATTTATTTATAAAAAAAATTATTTTATGTGAATATGGTTACAACTTACAACTTTGAATCCTTTACTTGTCTTGCTTGTACATCTCACCTCTCTCATTGGGTTCTTCCACATGATTTCCTATATCATGATTGTAACATAGCCAACTCTGCAAACATTATGAAATTCAAACTTTGAGGAAACTCGACGTGTCTCCCATCAATTTGATTTCCATGCTATAAATCCCTAGATAAATCAAAGGGCAGTTGGATTTATGTTCAAGCAACACGAGAGAAAGCCCAAAGTCCTTGCGGCCTTTAGGTACAACTCCTCTTTGGCCGAATTGAACAACTACCACGACACGTGCATCCACACCGATCAATATCTTATTGAAGCCTCTTATTTTAACATAGTCCGAAAAAAAAAAAATTTTAATAATTTTTTTATAATTTAAATTTATTTATAACTAAAAGATACTTTACACCCTCGTTGTTTTTAAATCTCTTTATTGACTTTGAAAACCTGCAATTTACACTATTAGCACTTGCATTAGTTAATAGAAAAACGTGTAAAGAAGAAGCAGAGCATTGATGATGGCTAACTGAGACTGAGAGGTGAGAGGCTGTGGGTTTGGGATGAGAGAGAGAGAAAGAGATTAAATTAAAAAAAAAATAGAGAGAGATAAAATAAAATTAAAAATTAAAAAAAGAACAAAAATGATTATTTAAATAAAATAGGGTGTAAAATAGATTTTTTTTTTTTTTCGATACAAAATATAATTCTACTTTAACCTAATTTAAGTGTATATGTGTGTGAAACTTCCTCCTGGAGACTTGAACCCCAGCCCTTGCCCCCACACTCCACAATCACTTATACTTGTAGAGTGACTATCGCACCATGGGTGTGCGATAGTATAAAATAGATAATCTGATGTGAGTGTTTTTAAGAAGTGATTGTGTAAAATAGAAAAAAGTAGGCTCTTATGTTAAAATAGATATAAAATTTTACACGAGTTGATGCGAATGTTCAAATAACAATAATAATTTGCCCATTTCATTATACTCTTGGTCACATTTTTACCTTAAATCCACCTAAAAATGATATTATTTTTTTTCCTTTCTTATTTTCTACTCTCGTTTGTTTCGATATTAACATTCCTAGAAAATGAATCAATTTTCAAAAGTGTTTTTATAAAAAACTATCTCATTTTCCTATATTTGGTGATGACCTTAAAATGAGTTGGAAAACTATATCTCAACTTCCCTTATTTAGCTTGGTGTGAAATATAATTATTTTCCTTATTTAGTTTCACGTGAGATAGAGTTGTTTTTCATTAAATTTTAGTAGAAAACAACTCTATCTCATGTCAAACTAAATAAAGAAAATTAAGAGACAATTTTCCTTTGACTCCTTTTTTTATGAGAAGTGTTATGCCTACAACATTTTCACATCTTTTTTTTACAACAAATCATACGTGGCAAGTTGTTATTGGTTCTAATTTTCACAACTTAAATTACTTTTTTTGCTCACCTATAACAACCTATAACAACTAATAACAACTTACTAGTTAAGATTTGTAGTGAAAATATTATGGACATAACATGAAACACGGGAAAATGCAAAAAAATATTTTTACATTAAATTTTCTATTAAACAAATGAAGCTTATAATGATGTCGTTTTAGATAAATTAAGTATCCTTTGGAAATTGCTTATTTTTAGTAACTTATTTCCATAATTTTAGACAAAAAGCTAATAGCTAGCTTATTTTCAAATGGTTGATTTTTTTTTTCCCTAGACAAGATGGAAACCTAAATTATTTAAAATAAAGATAAGACAAAAAACAGTGCGAACCTACAAACAATACATCAAATAAGCAAAAAACTAGCTTAAAATCAAATATCATTTGACAACTAGTTAAAAGTTAGTTTTTGCTTAAATTATTTGCCGTTTGCAGGCCCTATACTACTTTTTGTCTAAACTTTATTTTTAAGGGAAATGTTATGGCATTAACATTTCCCTTAAGATAAATATTTTTAAAAACTTTTTATAGGAAAAAAAATTGATTTTTTCACAGGTTTTTATATTCTCCATGAAAATGGTAAAAAAAATTTCCCTGTAATAAAACCCTAAGGCCACCCATTAACAGGATCCTTATTTTAAATAATATAAGGTTCAACTTTTTAAAAATAAGTTTGTTTTTAATTTTTTTCTCAAACTATGCAATAAATTATAAAAAAAATAAGCAATTCTCAAAAGGACTAAATAATAAGATAAAAACAAATTTTTTTTTTGAGAAGCATGTTATAACAAATGTTGATAGAAATGATAGATTAATACATATCATAATATCTCGGTTGTAAATTACAAATTTTCATAACAAAGAATTTGATTTAAAAAGGAAAAGCCAAAATTCCATACCAGTTATGGATGAAGAGACGATTAAGGGTCTGTTTAGAATCTGCTTATATTGCTGAAACTGAAAACTTTGTCCTGAAAGTACTGTAAATAAAGGTAAAAATTAGTTGAAATAGTACAGTGAGACTCATAAATAATACTAAAAAATATAATAAGATATATAAATAGTAGTAAAAATAAACTAAATAATAAAAGATAAAGTAAAAAAAAAAACCTATCCAAACGCAACCTACAAATAAAAAAGGGCCGGGGCAGCTTCAAACGTACAATACACGGAAGCAGGGTTTTGTGTGTTTCACATGACGGTTGCAGGTCCCCCCGGCAGAGGACAGCGATGGAAATAAACAAGAAAGCAAGGGCAAAATCGGTAAAAATGAGCGAAACCGTAGACGTATAGTATAAACCAACTCCTTGCCCCATTTTTGGTTTTTTCTTTTTTGTTTTCCTGTACTATATAAGCAGTAGTGGCCTGAAGAAAGAGAGAGAAATTCAGTAATTCACACACACACACACACAAAACTTCTTTGCCTCTCTCTCTGGTCTCTATACTCTTCTTCTCCACACCACCTCTCTCTCTCTCTCTCTCTCTGATGTTTAGGGTTTTTCTTTTCAAGGTAGCGTAGGAGTTTCAGACTAGTAGCTAGGTAAGAGAGGGAAAGAGAAGTGAGTATAGGAAGCTAAGGAAGGTTTTGTTTTGGTTTTGAGTTTGAGTTTGAGTTTGTGCAATGGCGACCGCACCGGTGAAGTCTCAGCCACTTCACAACTTCGCGCTCCCGTTCTTAAAATGGGGAGGAAAGAGCCACACCAACAGCACAACCCGTTGCCGACGCACGGTTTCTCCTGCTTCGTCCGAACCCGACTCCGACTACCACCACGACTCGGACCCGCCGTGTAGGGTCGGATCCCGGTCCGCTCGCAACCGATTCGGATTCTCTCCTTGCTCTTTCAACAACAACAACAACAGCAGCAGCAAGCAGGCGGCAGAGCATTCGGGGGCTGATGACGTGGCGGATGTGGAAGCAGCGGCGGAGGCGGAGGAAGGGACGCAGAAGCCGTGGAAGTTGAGGCCGAGGAAGGCGGTGCAGAGGAGCGCGATGGTGGAGATCGAGAATACGACGACGACGACGGTGACTACGGTGCTTGCGATTCCAGCTCCACAGGCGCAGAACGAGAATCCGAAGTCGATGAGGCTGAGAGGAGATCAGTCGCAGAGTACGGAGACGAAGAAGAAGAAGGAGAAGAACAAGTTCTGGATTGCACTCTCTAAGGAAGAAATTGAGGAAGACGTTTTCATCATGACTGGCTCCCGCCCAGCTCGCCGCCCCAGAAAACGGCCCAAGAATGTCCAGAAACAGCTCGACGTATTTAACACTAAAACTCTCTCTCTGTGTTTTGATTTCTTGGTTTGGAGACTGAGTTTTTTTTTTTTTTTTTTTTAATGGTTTTGATTTTCAGAGTGTTTTTCCGGGGTTGTGGCTGGTGGGGACCACGGCCGATTCTTACCGGGTGGCCGAAGCTCCGGCGAAGGTTCTATCTCATGCTTTTTTTTTCTTCGTTTTACTTTGATTTTCTTGGTTTTTTTTTTTTTTTTTGGGTGTTTGGGTGTTAAAGGTTTTTGTATTTACATCTTATTGCAGAGGTAGATATGCTCACAAATTGTGATTTTGTGAAAGCTTGGTAAGGTTAGAGAAAGAAATTGCGCCTGCAAAGTTGACACCTCGATTTGAGGTATAATGCCTTGAATTTTGTATAAAAAAAAAAGGGAAATGAAGATGTCAATAGAAGAAAATGAACAAAGAAAAAGAAAAGAAATGCCTGATTTCTTTGCCTTTTTCTTTTCTTTATTTTTATAAAAGTATTTATTCTGTATTTTGCACATTTGGATTTGGGGTTATGATGCAGGTGCAGGCTTTAGTTGGTAGTTTTAAGTTGTAAACATGAACATATAGTGGAATGAATAGCGTGAATTTTAGTGCTTTTTTCTTAAAAATTGTAAAGCGTTCTGAATGATGGAATTTTGATTTTGGGAGATTTGTGCTTTTGTTTGAAGGAATTCTGATTATGTTGGTTTATTTACGATGTTTGACAGGCTTCCCTACATCGTTGGGGGGCAGAGAGTATCAAGGGTGTAGTTTTTTTGCAGAACCATTATTCCCATACAAGATTTATTATTGCAGGCACTGCTTGCTTCCTTGGTTCTCGAAGAGCCATCTCCCTTTCAATTGGGCTTCATCAAGAGGTTGAATATTTATATGTTGACTGACTGCATTCCTCTTTTCTATTCTTTCATATTTCATGTTGGTCATCACATGATTCACATCCACTGTTAACATTGGTTGGAAGTATTCTGAGCAGTAATAAGAGTTTAAAATTGGTCAAAGGATTAACATTTCAGGCATTTGTTGGGTTTAAAGAATTCTGATGTTTAGGAAGGTTGGAAAATTATTATTAAATTTTCTATAGATTTCTGTTCTAGTTTTTGTACATTTATCATGCTGGGGATGGCATCTTCCAGGGGTAGTATTTTTTATAAAACTTCTAGGCTTGAATCTGGTAAGTACTGTTTCCTGATTAGGATCTCAAGTTTCTGAGTAAGCAATTATATATATATGTATGTATATATATATATATTGAGTGTAGAGTAAATAAATGCTCATTAGTTTTCTCAACCTAATGATGTTTACATTGTTCTTGATTAATATGGTTTTTTGGTCCATATTTTACCCTTGAAGCCATTAACTATTGTCTACATGCTTGATTTTCTCGCTATTACAATTTTACCAAGCAAGATGCTAGCTAGCTGCTGCTAGTATATGATGGTAACATTTAAAACTTGAAGACTTGGTTCTAAGTTCACTTGTCACCATTGAACATTATCTTCATTGGTTTCCTTCCTGGCTGACTTCCTTGAACGAAGTTTCGGCTTTTTTTTTTTGTGGGGGGGGGAGGGGGGGGGGGTGGTTTGGGGGTGGTCTTTTATCTGCAAGGTATTGCCTTTCTACCTAGTTTCTTACCTGTCCCTAGTCAAACTATCCATGGTTGGATATGATGCTGTGTATGTTGGCCTCTTTTTGCCTGAGTTACCTGCAATGGTGAACTAACCGTTGTGCCATATAAATTGTATGTATAGTGATGCCAGATTGTAGATTACATTTGACTGGTGAAATACGTAATTTCACCAATTAAATCTCCATGTGGAGAAACGCTCTATATATATATACATACCTGAATTTGGTAATTTAAGATCTGATGGTTGAAATATTTAACTCTATGCTTATTCATTTTTCTTAGGTGATGCGTTCTTCCCAGTTTCCTTTGTTAATAATTCACAGCACTTACCTTTTTCCAGCCAGTCCTAAGATAATAACGTAATTAATCTGGAATATTTGCCCTGGTCTCCTCATTCTATTTTTCCAAGTTTGATATCAAATACCATTTATTAAGTCTCTACCTGAATCCTGTCTTTGTTGAGTCACATTTGTTGGAAATTCAGTTGTGATTCCTTTTTCTGTTGCTCTTCTTTCTAACAATGACTGATTTAGTTGTTGATTCATTTGCATTCAGCAATAGAAATGAAAGCATCTGGAATTATTCGTTATTTCTAGACAATCGTGCTTATCTCAAAGTTGGAAATCTCATTCTGAATAGCCCTGATGAATTGGAGCAAGCAATTCCATCACAGACTTGAGACGCAAGCTTAGGAACCTAGGTTTTGAACTTGTGGAATCACCCTTGCTCATACAAGGTAATGAATTTACACATTGTTATGACTAAAAAAGTGGTTTTCGCATAAATTCTTTCAAGCTCAAGTTATCTCATTCATGGTGTTCCATGATATTTGTTTGATTATGTTCTTGTGGTGGGGGGGTTGTATTGATTTTTTAAGTGTGGGTATTTGAATGATATATCAGTTTTCACTTGATGAATTCATTAAGGTCTCAATAAGCTCCTTCTGGATAATTGCCAATATTACATTCTCAAGGGAATATAATATATGCCTTGCTTCTATTCTAACTTGAGAAAATAACCAAAGATAGAGAAAGTGCAGGGAATGACTTTTTAGTTCGACTCATGAAGCTCATCATATTCTCGCATCAGTCTTAAAACCGGGTGACCATAATGGTCCAGTACAGGAACCTTTTTTCAAAAAAGAAAAAACCTCTCAAGCGATGGGAATGATCATTGCCTCGATTGTATATTGACATGGACCTCCTTATTTTTTAAGGGTTTATTGTTTTAAAGGTTTAATTAATGAGTGTCTTAAAAAAATTTTAATATCACTTTTATAAAAATTGTCATAAAAGTAGTTACTATTATTTTCTTTAAAGATAAAAAGTTTTTAAAAATATTTTCTTTAAACTTTTCGCAATCAATTGGATGCTGGATCCATGCTACAGTCTACAGCACCTTGGCAAGATGAAGACGAACCTAACGGATCTTTGAAGAGATATTTTTCTTTTCCGTTTTTTAAAAGATTCTGTCATGCTCGGAGTGATACGTCTTACCTGCTGCCCCTACCCAAAATCCCGATTGGGCCCAAAGATAAATTGGAATTGCCAGCGTAGAGCAAATTGTTTTTCTGTATTTGTATTTTTTTTTATAAAAAAAATGCTTTTGTTTTGTGTATTCAACTATTCATTGGGTCCCTTCTCAAAAAAAAAAAAAAAAAAAAAAAAAACTATTCATTGGGTCAGAAAAATTATGATTAAATTCGTCTCGGGTTGATTGCTTAGTTGAAAGTCGATATCCGATTATCAAATCAGCACAGGCTTGCTTGACAGTTATCTGCGCATGATTGGAAGATTAGATTATTTCTCAAGAAAGACTAATATAAAGTAAAAAGGGATGGATATAACATTATTATTATTTTGATTTTTAAATTTTAACAAAAGTTTGCTTTTTGCCTCTAATTTTTTTTTTTTTTTTTTTTTTTTTTTTTTTTTTTTTTTATCTCTAAACTTTGTTAAGAGATTTTTCAAATAGTATAGAGACAAAAATAAGGATTAAAAAATAATTTTTTTAATAGTTTAAGAATAAAAAATAAACTTTTAGTAAAATTTAGGTATACAAATAAAATATTTTCAATAATTTAGAAATGAAAGATGAAGTTTTCAATAATTTAAGAATGAAAAAAGAATTTTTTAATGATTAAGAATAAAAACAAAATTTTAATACAATTTAGAGATTAAAATAATATTTTATCTTACTACTACTATTATTATTATTATTAAAGTTTTGTCATGATGAGGCCCCAAGAGGCCAAGAGGGGTCTTTTCTTGGTAGTCTTTCAAGGGTTAATATCAAATGATTCAAATCACGACGAATCTGTGGATTTTGCATTTCTAAACAATTAAATGTATTTTTCACATTTTTTTAATATATATTTAGATTTAATAATTTTTATAAAAAAATCTTTAACTAGTTTTGCAAAAGAAAAATGAAAGGGCTAACTTCTAAAAACTCATTATTATTATTTTTTTTTAAGTGGAGGAAGGGAGAATCTTAATTATGTAATAGACTAATACTAGTGTATTTTATAACTTATAAATGTATTTCATACAAAATTATTTGAATACATAATATTTGAAGAAAATTTATCAATTTATTTTTATTATAATTCTTAATGAGAATATTTTTGATGCATGAATTTTACAGTCAATTTGGAATTCAAACACTTGCAAAAAGAAGAGATGAGATTGAAGGAACCATTAGGGTTAACCCCAATAGGGCGAAAGTTTGAATTAGTATCCGTAGTGTTTTTATTTTTTATTTTTTATTTTTATAATTTTTTTTATGATGATTAGTATTTTTAAGGGTGTATTATTTATTTACATCATAGATAAATTTATTCAGTTCGGGACATGTCATTATTATTTTATTGTAACTTTTTATTTTTAATCTCTCAGTCCTTTAAACACTATCTTCCAAAAATATATAATTAAATCTCCATTATTTAGCTATTTCTTTAAGCACTATAATAAATTTAATATTTTGAGTCTCAATAAGTGTTTGTGTATCGTAAGATACACAATATGATACAATATACCATACAAAAATAATAATAATCAATTTACGATATGATTCACATTTTGATAACTATATTTTGAGTCTCAATGAAATATTGATAAACAATTAAAAACTTCGGTAAATAAAAATATTTATGCAATTCTATATGTTACACATTACTTATAAATCATAAATGGGGGAAAATCCAATGAAACAAATTAATCTAGAGATTGTCTTTGTTAAAAAGTAGTAAATTGTTTGTTTGTTTGTGTTTTTTTTTTTTTTTAAAAGAAGATGAGTAAAAAAAAAATTTATTGAAAACTTTATTTTTGTTTTTGTTTTTGATTTTCTTAAGGGTGTCATGGAAACAATAAAATCTCACAAGTTAGATGTCAACCTACCATAGGTCCATAAGTACTAGACAGACTATGAGTAAGTAAGGGTGGTTTAAAAATATTGTGAGATTTTGTTGTAATCTTAAAATTTTTCTATTTCTATTTGAACCACTTATTTAGGGTGCTAGGCCAACTGACCAATTCTTTTTCTTGGGGATCCGTAATTTTCAGGGGCCAATTTCTAAATATTGAAGCATAATCCTTATAGTGTACAGAAATACACTATAACCAAAAAAAAGAAAAAAGAAAAAAAGGGGAGTACATGGCTCCACAAAATCTATGTACTTGGACCTGCCATCTTAGCTTTTTAGTGCCTGACGATCCATAATTCAGCTCTTGTAGTTGTAGTACAACCTATTTAACAATATGAAAATCCGATTAATCATTATCAATACTCAATTGTGATACTGGATTATGGCGCTGACTCTGGAAAGGTCAGGATTGCCGCTGGAGGCTGGAATCATCATCCGTATTTAGCTTAAGAATGTTTAAGGTCCAGAGGAATTTAATGGATCCATACATGAGTTTTCTTTAAATTTCACGATAAAAAAACACAGTAAATTTTGTTGCATTTTGAATTGAAGGTTATCATTTCTCTGTATAGCTTATTTATGGTAATTCATATTGTCTTGATGGTCATCATTTCTTTGTTGGACTTGTATGTGCTGGGAAAAAAGTTCAGCATCTAGAGGTCAGAATTGATGTTGTGAACGACTAAATTTCTCAGTTTGAAATAAATCAAACAAGTAAAATAGTTTCACAAGTGCGAATTTGTATTGATGAATGTATATATGGTACATTTCTCTGTAATTACAAAAGAGTGATCCTCCGATTCGATCTCCTTGAAAGATTTGTTAATTGGATTTGTAGTAATGTGATTTTGATTCGAACACCAAATATACTTCAATTTTGCTGAAGAATGGATTGAAGATCTTTGAAACAGAATTACAATGAATCTCTGGCTATGAACTTGTTAGAAATTCTTTGTTCTTCACGTTCTTTGTGTGTTCTTCGTGTTCTTTGTGTTTTTCGTGTGTTCTTCCATTTTGAGGGTTTATGGTGGAAGTTCTTCGGGGCTTTAGAGGCTTGAATCCGTAGAGTTTCACTGATTTGTGATTTGTTGATGTTTCTGGAGGCCTTTGAGCTTGATTCTAGTGAACTTTGAGATTTAGAAATATGATTTGGATGATATCTCTTTGAGTGTTCTTTGTATTTGAAGGTTTTGTGGTGGAAGTTCTTTGGTGCTTTAGAGGCTTGAATCCGTAGAGTTTCGCTGATTTGTGGTTTGTTGAGGTTTTTAGAGGCTTTTGAACTTAATTCTAGTGAACTTTGAGATCTAAGCAGGTAGTTTGGATGATTCTGCTTCTAATGTTTTTCGTATTTGAAGGTTTAAGTTCTTGAAGTTGTTGAAGGCTTCAGGGCTTGATTCTAGCATGGTTTTCAGATTCGGACCGTTCATTGAACCGTAAAAGGAAGAGGTTCAAGGTTTTTGAGGTCGAACCGAGGTCAAACCGGAGTCGAACCGTGATGACATCATAATTAATTTAATAATTATTTTAAATATATATAAAAATATTAAATTAGTAAAAAATAGAAAAATTAACTAAAATAGTCCAATTAAAACTATAAATCCATATTTTAACTATATCTAAAATATCCATCTATAGCCCAAATATTAAATATCTATCCAATAATAATAATAACCATTTTTTTTATAAAAAGAAAATTAAAAGCATTAGATTGTCTTTCTAAGTTCTACTTTCCAATGCTCACGTGACTAGTTGTCTAGCTCGCATTCACAAACCTAAAAATGCACTAGAAACAAAAGTGAATGAAATTAAAGGAAGAGATAAAAAAGCAATACAAACAAAAGCAGATGAAGAAAGAATTGTGATGTTATATCCACAATATTTGTCGCAATATTTTTACAAGAATCACATCAAAATCTTATGTGAAAAATTGTTATTAGTTCTAATTTGAACTCACTATTGAAATTATTTTTTTACTTACCAATATTAGCTAATAACAATCTACAATATTACTTAAAATTTATTGTGAAAATATTGTGGTAATATTTCTTAATTGCCATTTCTTAATATTAAATATCACACTTTTGAATATAAAAAAAAAAAAAAAAAAAAAAAAANTCCGTAATTTTCAGGGGCCAATTTCTAAATATTGAAGCATAATCCTTATGGAGTACAGAAATACACTATAACAAAAAAAAAAAAAAAAAAAAAAAAGGGAAGTACATGGCTCCACAAAATCTATGTAGTTGGACCTGCCATCTTAGCTTTTTAGTGCCTGACGACCCATAATTCAGCTCTTGTAGTTGTAGTACAACCTATATAACAATATGAAAATCAGATTAATCATTATCAATACTCAATTGTGATACTGGATTATGACGCTGACTCTGGAAAGGTCAGGATTGCCGCTAGAGGCTGGAATCATCATCCGTATTTAGCTTAAGAATGTTTAAGGTCCAGAGGAATTTAATGGATCCATACATGAGTTTTCTTTAAAGTTCACGATAAAAAAACACAGTAAATTTTGTTGCATTTTGAATTGAAGGTTATCATTTCTCTATATAGCTTATTTATGGTAATTCATATTGTCTTGATGGTCATCATTTCTTTGTTGGACTTGTATGCGCTGGAAAAAAAGTTCAGCATCTAGAGGTCAGAATTGATGTTGTGAACGACTAAATTTCTCAATTTGAAATAAATCAAACAAGTAAAATAGTTTCACAAGTGCAAATTTGTATTGATGAATGCATATATGGTACATTTCTCTGTAATTACAAAAGAGTGATCTTCTGATTCGATCTCCTTGAAAGATTTGTTAATTGGATTTGTGATAATGTGATTTTGATTTGAACACCAAATATACTTCAATTTTACTGAAGAATGGATCGAAGATCTTTGAAATAGAATTACAATAAATCTGGCTATGAGCTTGTTAGAAATTCTTTGTTCTTCACGTTCTTTGTGTGTTCTTCGTGTTCTTTGTGTTCTTCCCTTTTGAGGGTTTATGGTTGAAGTTCTTCGGGGCTTTAGAGGTTTGAATCCGTAGAGTTTCACTGATTTGTGATTTGTTGATGTTTCTGGAGGCCTTTGAGCATGATTCTAGTGAACTTTGAGATTTGGGAATATGATTTGGATGATATCTCTTCGAATGTTCTTTGTATTTGAAGGTTGAAGTTCTTCGGTGCTTTAGAGGCTTGAATCCATAGAGCTTCGTTGATTTGTGGTTTGTTGAGGTTTTTGGAGGCTTTTGAACTTGATTCCAGTGAACTTTGAGATTTAGGCAGGTAGTTTGGATGATTCTGCTTCGAATGTTCTTCGTATTTGAAGGTTGAAGTTCTTGAAGTTGTTGGAGGCTTCAAGACTTGATTTCAGCATGGTTTTTAGACTTGGACCGTTCATTGAACCGTAAAAGGAAGAGATTTAAGGTTTTTGAAGTTGAACCGAGGTCAAACCGGGGTCGAACGGTGATGACATCATAATTAATTTAATAATTATTTTAAATATATATATAAATATTAAATTAGTAAAAAATAGAAAAATTAACTAAAATAATCCAATTAAAACTATAAATCCATATTTTAACTATATCTAAAATATCCATCTATAGCCCAAATATGAAATATCTATCCAATAATAATAATAACCATTTTTTTATAAAAAGAAAATTAAAAGCATTAGATTGTCTTTCTAAGTTCCACTTTCCAATGCTCACGTGACTAGTTGTCTAGCTCGCATTCACAAACCTAAAAAAGCACTAGAAACAAAAGTGAATGAAATTAAAGGAAGAGATAAAAAAGCAATACAAACAAAAGTAGATGAAGAAAGAATTGTGATGTTATATCCACAATATTTTTACAAGAATCATATCAAAATCTTATGTGAAAAATTGTTATTAGTTCTAATTTGAACTCACTATTGAAATTATTTTTTTACTTACCAATATTAGCTAATAACAATCTACAGTATTACTTAAAATTTATTGTGAAAATATTGTGGTAGTATTTCTTAATTGCCATTTCTTAATATTAAATATCACACTTTTGAATATAAAAAAAAAAAAAAAAAAAAAAAACTAGGGATAAAGATCACCATACATTTTCATACGGACCCAATTTATTACTCAACTCTCAACCACACATTTTCATACGGACCCAATTTATTACTCAACTCTCAACCACACATTTACTTCACAGTTATCACTTATCCTTCTCACATATTCACATCAGGCTTTCTCAAAAAAAAAAAAAAACATATTCAGAATTTCACATTAGAGAAAAGAGAAGAGAGAGGGAGAAAGGAGAATCTGAAGCAGCGCCGGTGGAGATCGAAGCCTCGTCCGCCGCAGAGAGAGGAGAATCTGAATCAGCGCCGGCGGAGATCGTGGAGATCAAAGGCCTCGTTTGCCGCCCCACCACCATTCGTCCTCCTCCTATACCACCACAGATTGGTCAGATCAGATTGTTCTTCCTTTTCTTTCTTTTTTTTTTTTTTTTTTTTTTCATATTTGCTTGTTCTGATTCAACTTTTTTATTAAAAATTTTTGAAAAACAACTTTATCTCATGCCAAGCCAAAGAAGAAAAGTTAAAAGATAATTTTTTATTTCATTTTAAGGTTGTCAACAAATGTAAGAAAATAAAATAGTTTAAAAAAATGTTTTATGAAAAAATAATTTATTTTCCAAAAAAGAAAATGGTAATGTGGAAACAAATTGAGTGTAAAGTACATAGCAAAAACATAATGTTGGATGAATGATGTGGTGGTTTCAAAATTGTCTGTCAAGGGATAAACTGTAACAGGGTGGCTTCCCCTGATCTCAATATTCTAGAGAATAATCCGTCTTATAATATTGTCCTCTAACAATTATTCGGGCTTGGTTGGATATTGAATTTGAGGGTCTAATAAATATTTGGTTCAAATTGCTGCAGTTTTGGCCCTTGCTAATTTTAAATACAGTTCAGACTTCGTACAAATGATCACACAATCGTTTGCTCAACTTGTTTTGTATTTAAAATTTACGTTCTACGTCACAACAATTGGTTGGAGAATGATTTTACAATGCTTTCATTTCCAATGAATACTAAATTATTATATCCAAATAAGTTATGTACAAGATTAAAACTTAAATATAGAATTGTTATGTTTGAAGTAAAGTGATACTTATTAAGGATAGAAAGGCATAAAATTTATATTTTGTGCCAGCCATGAATTCCAACTACTGCTAATGAAAATCAAGCCGTATAATTTACCAAGCCAAAACCATGAGAGTAATGTAAAAGCTGTGAATATTATTTTGAATTATTTAAAATAAATTATAGGAATGACCGGGTTGCTAAAATTCATTTCAGCAATAATTGACAGTATGGTTTACAATACAAATTTCAAGAGTTTTCAACACTCCTGTTGTAAGTGACATCGATGATAGATGTGGCTATGGAGTGAGGGCTACTCAAATCGACTCTGATTTGGATAAGAAGATTCATGGGCGTGTGTTAAGAGTGTGGAAATTATGTAATGGAAAGAGAGAAAATGGATTCGGAAAAGAAAGATTAGTTACTTCGAGGGTAACCACCCCCTTAGCAAGGGAAGAACTTAAAGAAAGGAAGAAGAGGAACTTAGAAAGAAATAGGAAGAGCAAGTTGGTTAATTCTCTGGATAATCCCTCATTCAACATCACAAATCTCCTCTTATATAATTCAATCTCATTTCCTGGAAAAACTACCCAATCAATGCAACTAATTAACTGAGTACAACAACTACTAACTGACTAACAGAATTCAACTAATTAACTAAATACAACTCAGCACAGCCACTACTCAATTAACAATGCTAATCATACAATGTTTATCAAATATCTAGTTTCCTAACATTACTCCCCCCATTAGAACATCTTGCCCACAAGATGAGGAAACTGCTAGTAAAGAAGAAACAGATCCTCCCAAGTAGCATTTTTAAGTGAATCCATTGTATAAGAAGCTAAGTAATAGTTCTCTTCCGGAGCTGATGAGACCTAGTTTGAAGCATAGCCATTGGTTCAGGAGTGAGAATGCCTTGAGAATTGACAGAAGGCAGCATAGGAATGGAAATGTTGTGATTGCCCAACTTAGCTTTTAAGCAAGACACATAGAATACAGGGTCAATGGCAGACTCAGTTGGGAGATCCAACTTGTAAGCTAACTCACCAATCCTTTCCAAGATCTTGTAAGGACCAAAAAACTGAGGGGAAAGCTTGTTAGAACTCCTATATGTAGTAGATTACTGTTTATAAGGTTGCAATCTGAGGTTAATCCAATTTCCAACATTAAAAACCCTTTTAATCCTGTGTAGGTCACTTTGCTGCTTCATCCTAGCTTGAGCAACCACCAGATTTTACTTAAGCAAGGTAAGAATCTGCTATTAAGAATGCAAAATGGAGTCCATTGCAGCCACCTAAGTGGTACCAAGGACATAGTCAACTAATCGAGGAGGACTAAAACCATACAATGCTTCATATGGAGTCATCTTGGTCGTAGTATGATAGTTAGTGTTGAACTAATACTCAACTAAATACAACCACTCATCCCATTCAGTAGGCCTATCACTAGAGAAGGACCTCAAGTAATGCTCTAAGTTTTTGTTCACCGCCTTAATTTGTCCATCTAATTGAGGGTGATGGGCAAAGGACATAGCTAGTTGAACACCTTGGAGTTTGAATAACTCAGCTCAAAACTTAGCAATAAACACTGGATCTCTATCAAACATAATGGAAGTAGGCATGCCATGTAACTTGAGGACATGTTGAGCAAATAAAGTAGCAACTTTAACAGCAAAATAGGGATGAGACAACCCCATGAAATGAACATATTTGCTTAACCTATCCACCACTACCATAATCACATCCATACTCTATGACTTACGTAAGCCCATCATAAAATCCATGCTTACTGTAGACCAAGGCTTATCAGGTATGGACAAAGGCTGTAGCAATCTTGCAGGATGAGAAGTCTCATGTTTCATTTGTTGACAAACCCCATACTTCATTATATGCTTCTTCAAATCTGCCCTCATACCAACCCAATAAAAGTCCTTTTTTAATCTATAAAAAGACCTAAGAAATCTTGAATGACCTCCTAAGGGACTGTCATGAACCTGCTGAAGGACTTTAATTTTCAAACCACAAGAAGGATTTAGATATACCCTGCCCTTATACAAAATCAACCCATTATGCAAAGAAAAGAATTTGGGGCCATTAGAAACATCTTTTAACTGTTGGAACAATAACTACACAGCTGGATCAAATTGATAACTAGCTTTGGGTTCATAAACTGAAGTGGGACAAGGAAAAGAGATCAAACATAATGAAGAAGAAGTGACTGGTCTATTAGTGAATTGGTGTACATAATTAGATTCCGATCTTTTGGACAAAGCATTAGCAACTCTATTCTCACACCCTTGCTTATATTCTACCACAAACAAGTAACCCAAAAGCTTAGTTAACCACTTTTGTTAAGTAGGTGTAGCAATTCTCTGCTCTAAAATGTACTTTAAAACTTTGTTAATCAGTCTTGATCAAGGGAGTCAATCTCGTACCGGTGGTTGTACCGGTTTGGCTAGCGAAATGATATATTTCGGTATCGGTCAATACCGGTGTACCGTTTCAGGTTTACCGCTATTTAAAAAAATATTATTTGTATATATTTTTAAAATAAATAAATATCATTTGTATATTTATAACTTTAATTATTTGGTAAAAGTTAATTTGTTAAGCAATTAAAAGTATAAGGCCAAAAGATGAACAAAGCAGAAGGCTGGCCAATAAACTATTTATAAGTTTATTATAAAAAAAAATGAACAAAGATAAAAAGAAAAGGCCAAAAAAAGAGAAACAGTAGGTGAGAAATGAGATATTATGTGTGAGGGGATTGGTAGAAAAAGATTAATAAATAATTAAAAAAACTAAAATGGTGGGTGATAAAACCAAAGAGATAAAATTTTTTTCCATCTTTCAAGTACTTTTTGTCAGCTTTTTACCCCCACACACGTTAACTTACTGGGTCACTGACTAGCTCAACTTCTTATTTCACACCATTTAAACTTCCTAGACTCTTTCTTTCTCACGTGACTTGCTCTTCCCACCACACATGTTTTCAGATTTTTCTCTCCAACATGAGAGTATTTCCCTTCCATTAGCCAAAACAAGTTTTCAGATTTGATCTCTCACCCTTTTTCTTAGATTAGGCATTCAACTCCATTTCACTGCTTCAATGCTGGTGCCGTTGTTCACTGCCAACCATATTTGCTATCACCAGTGTGAGGCCAAGGTGAAGAGATCCCAAATCGGTATCTAATTTCCGGTCGAAATCAACCTCTTTTTCTTTCTTTTTTTCCGGTTCGGTATCTAATTTTCGGCCGAAATCCGGTATATATCTCAGTACGGGTGAAACGGGTCCGGTACTACCGGTATATAAACCGGTATGAAACACCACTGTTTTTGTACCGGTGAACGCATCGGTACGAAATATACCGGCCATACCGGCTGGTACGGTACAAAATTGTCTTCCTTGGTCTTGATGATGAAAGGTCTTCCCAAAAGATAAGGCCTCCATTTATGCACAACAGTGACCAAAGCAAGTAACTCCTTCTCATAAGTTGACAATTGTAAAGCTTTCCCTTTGAGCAATTGACTATGAAAAGCAATAGGCCTTTGATTTTATATCAAGACAACCTTTAAACTTAAGCCTGAAGCATTATATTCAATAGTAAAAGGGTGGTTGAAGTCAGGTAGTGCCAACACAGGAGGTTGGCTAACTGCAACCTTAAGTTGTTGGAAGGCAGCTTTAGCTTGATCAGACCAAACAAAGGAGCTTTTCTTTAAAAGTGTAGTGAGTGGAGCAGCTATCTGGCCATAATGATGAATAAACTTTTTGTAGTAACCTGTTAAGCCTAAGAATCCCTTCAAAGCTTTAACAGATGTAGGAGAAGGTCATGACAGCATGACATCAGTCTTTCTAGGATCAGTACTCACACCCTGGCCAAAAATGATGTGACCAAGGTATTCCACCTCTAGACTACCAAATACACACTTGCTTCTCTTAGCATACAACTGATGGTTCAACTGCAGTCCCAACACATTTCTGAAATGTTGGAGATGTAGCTCCAAAGTTAGATTGAAGATAAGTGTATCGTCAAAGAAAACCAGCATAAACTTCCTCTAATAAGATCTGAATATATCATTCATTAAGGATTGAAAGGTTGATGGAGCATTGGTCAACCCAAATGGTATAACTAAGAACTCATAGTGTCCATCATGTGTCCTAAAAGCAGTCTTATGGATATCCTCTTCTCTCATACGGACTTGGTGATAACCAAACCTTAAATGCAACTTAAAAAAGATTGTAGAACCAGCTAGCTCATTCAGTAACTCATCAACCACTGGTATAGGAAAATTATCCTTGATTGTAGCCTGATTCAAAGCTCTATAGTCAATGCACATCCTCCAAGAGCCGTCAGCTTTCTTCACCAATAGTACTGGAGAAAAAAATGGACTCTAATTGGGTCTAATAGAACCAACTTCTAACAACTCAGTGACTATCTTCTCAATCTCAGTGTTTTTTTGAAAATGAGGATACCTATAAGGCCTTTGACAGATAGGGGTAGTACCTTCCTTCAAAAGAATCTAATGTTCATGACCTTTACAAGGAGGTAAACTAGTAGGTGTGGCATATACTAAGGCAAATTTAGTTAAAGGCTGCTCACTTGTAGGGTCACAAGGCTGAGGAGAGGTAGTAACAGACCCTAAAGACACAACATGCAACAACTCCTTACAAGTTTTTTAAAGAATTGCTTCCCTTCTTGTAAAGTGAGATCAGTAAGGTGCAGTCCTACTAATGTTACTGTGGTCTCAAATTGCTAGAACTTCATAAATATGGCCATAAAATCCCATTGAATTACACCAAGCGTTCTAAGCCATTGAGTGCCTAAAACCAACTCACAGTCTCCTAAGGGCAAAACATTCAAATCTACTGCAAAAACATGCCATTGCATAGTAATTCTAACATTTGCACATACACCTTGAGTCTAAATTGTAGCACCATTAGCTACTTTTACTTCAAATGTTAAAGTAGAATCCAATGATAGTTGTAAAACAAAAAACATTGTAGCATCCAAGAAGTTATGGGTACTACTAGTGTCAATTAGAATAGTAACTCAATGACCATTAATTTTACCCCTTACTCTCATGGTACCAGGTGAAGGACTACCCAACAAGGTATACAAAGTGATTTCAGCTACACCTTTTTCACCCACTTCACCCCTTTCACCCACTCTAGACTCGGTTTCATGGATTTCATGTTGAGGAAAAATAAATTCAGTTTCATCCAGTTCTACTAGTTGGACATTAGAACTAGGACTATGGAAAGGATATAAACCTTATAACAAGAAAAGTTTAGTAGACTTACATTGATGACCAGGTTGGAACTTGTCATAACAATCAAAGCATAGACCCTTTCTTCTTCTTTCCTCCATTTGAGCAAGGGACAACCTTTGCAAAGGAAACTTAAACCTCGAATCCAACTTGATTTCAAGTTTTGGGCCCAAGATTGAAGGTTTGGAATACTCAAATGAAGACGTCTGATTCTTTCGACTGCTAATCAAAAATTCCTCTTGGATTTTGGCTAACCCAAAAGCATCATTAAGATTCTTTGGATTAAGAATCTTCATAGGGAACCGAATCTCATCTCTTAGCCCACTAAGAAAACAACTCAATTTATGAACATTAGACAAACCCTTGATTCTGTTGGATAAGGCTTTAAATTGCCCATTGCAAGCCACCACACTAGTCGTTTGTCTTAATTTGGTTAATGCTTCCTTGGGATCTTCATAAGCAATCGTCCCAAATCTTGTCAATAATGCTTCAACAAATCCCTCCCAATACTGAATAGCCTTGTTTTTTCACAATGCATCACCATCCATATGAAAGGAAGCCATTAAAAGTTTCTGATTGAATGGAGTATGATAGAAATTGAAATATTGATTTGGCTTGTATACCCAAGACGTAGGATCTTTTCCCTTGAATCGAGGAAAATCTAGCCTTACACTCTTCGACAAATTCGAAAGGGGCAGAGTTACAGCTTGAGACATTGGGAATTTTGGAGATGGGGGCTGTTGTTTGTTTTCCACTACTTTGGTGAGCTTTTGTAAAGAAATACTAATGGTATTCAATTGCTAAGAGTTAGCATTCAATTGCCGTGTAATTTCTTGTAATGAATGAGCATGGTGGTTTGTGATGGTTCTAAGGGTGGCAATTGATTCATTGATGTAGGAAGAGGAGCAGGTTTCAGCCATGGTTACAGGAAGGAGGGCTCTGATACCAATTGTTAAGAGTGAGGAAATTCTAGAATGGAAAGAGAGAAAATGGATTTGGAAAAGAAATATTAGTTACTTCGAGGGTAACCACCTCCTTAGCAAGGGAAGAGCTTAAAGAAAGGAAGAAGATGAACTTAGAAAGAAATAGGAAGGGCAAGTTGGTTAATTCTTTGAATAATCCCTCATTCAACATCACAAATCTCCTCTTATACAATTCAATCCCATTTCCCGCCAAAACTACCCAATCAATGCAACTAACTAACTTAGTACAACAACCACTAACTGACTAATAGAATTCAACTAACTAACTGAATACCACTTAGCACAGCCTCTACTCAATTAACAATGCTAATCATACAATGTTTATCAAATAGCTAGTTTCCTAACAGCGTGCCTACGATTTATTGGTGGCTGGTGGGTTGATATATACACTCAATTTTGCTGATGTGATAGAGAAAGAAGTGGTGGTGGGCTTGTTACAAGTAGAGTTGGGTTGGGTTAGACTGGATTTATGATTTATTTATTTATTTATATTATTTTTTAGAAAATAATTTTTCTTTAATATGTTGTTTGCACATAAGAAACTTTGTTGATTTTTTAATATATATATATATAAAATTCAGTTTTTTTTTTTTTTTTTTTTTTAAGAATTATCTTATCCACTTGAAAATAGTGATTTTCATAAATTTCCCCTATTTTGGTTAGATTTTGTTTTGAAGATTAAAATGGAAATTTAAGGTGGCTAGGGGACAGATTCAAAAATAAAAATTTCAGTTGAAAAGATTGAATTTAACAGAATTTATGATGAGTAACCATTTGCTTAAATAAGTTGGGATGTTGCTAGAGTCTATATTAGTAAAGCATTTGTTAAGAGTGTTGTAACTTAATTGACATCTCTTAGTGTTTTTAAACAAAAATATCTAAGGTTTAAATTCTCCTTGCCTGCAACTATTGAATTATAAAAAAGAAAAAGAAAAAGGAATCTATATAGTTGAATGAAACCATGCTTGAAAAAGCTTCCTACAAACAAAATTGGGCCAGCCTGTAGTTGTTTTTAAAGGACTTCGGAAAAGCTAAGCTGAGCCATAAGGCCCATAAGTTAATTGATGTTGCATTCAGTTGGACTAAAATTGTGCGTGCAAGTTTGTCTTTGGCAGGCTTGTGTTATCACAATTGGCCCAAGCCTAATAATGAAAGTCCCCAAGCAGGCCTAGCTGGGCCAGAGAGACGATTTAACTATTTTTTTTTTTTTTTGGAGAAACAAACACACACACAAGGGAGAGGGAAAGATGTTCTAATACAAAGGTGCACCACAACTTCACCCAAAAGTCATGGTAGCTTTTAAAGGAAGGTAGGACAAGTTATACTATACATAGCACACTCTCTTAAGTAATGTGGGACAACTTTTGCCAAGGGATCAAATATTCCAAAATTTATCTATACCCATGAAACTCGAAGAAGGAAAAACTCTTGGTATATGGATAACCATAAAAAAGTAGATCTTCTTAGTTTCCTAGGGCATCACATTTAATTAATACACACTAGCCTCATCATACGCGCTCTGCATGTGCGATGAGACTTTTTTTTTTTTTGAATTTAATATAATTTTTCAATTTGAATTTATCTATTGTTAGTGAGGTTACATGGGAAAGAATTTTTATAAAACTAAAATTTAAGATTTGAAATAGAGTAAACTGCCGGGTTTAGTATATACTAGTTTTTAGGAAAAAAGTTTCTCTAGTAGTTTTTTATTTATTTTTTATTTTTAAATTTTATTGAGTTACAATTTTAACTCTATTTTTTATTTTTTAAGAATAAAGATTATCTAATTAGATTAGAGGTATTTTTTATATTTTTTAAAGCCATAACTGACTTTTTGAATCATCTTAATATATAGAGTTACACAATACTTAATATTACTACTTTCTAGGTTTCATTTCTTGAACAATTAGATTCAATATGAATCGATAATGTAATAAACGGAACTCAAGACTTTCAAATTTATGACACATTTTTCATATTCATTAAATTTATTCTAGTTTAATTATAGTTTACACTTTTCTTTTCCTTGAATATAGTTTCCACTTTTCAGAATAGCCTTTTAGAGTTGGGCCTCGGTGCACATCATGTGTCCATAGGGATTGGGAGAGTCCAATCTATTTAATTATTTTGGGCTGCCCCGGCATAGGATTGTAGAGTAAAATTGTTTTCTTGCCCAGGGCTATGGTAGGCCCTTTCTCACATGCACCTGTGAAGCCCATTAATTGATTATGTAAGTGAGACGGGTCGAGGGTTTGTTGTTAAGGAGTTATTTATCGAGTACTCCTAACATTAAATATAGTTCCATGAATTCCATCTACTTGCCTTCTTCTATTTATAGTTAAAATAAAGAAAAATTCTTAGGTACTTTCAGAGTAAGGAAAAAGGATGACCTTTCCTCTCACATTTATGGTAGACTTCACCATAAATTTAATGAGTGAACCTCACCATGAATGTGAGAGTAGTGAACACCATTCTCTGTACTTCGAGAGTATTGAAGAATTACTCTAAAATAAAAATGTCTTCCATGTATTAAAAAATACACATATAGTTGTCAGAAATATAGTCTAATTGGGAACGAAAGGTTTACTTGGAATGTGTAAAGTTTGAAATATGTAAATATGTATATCCATAATTGGGTTCATTATTACAGCCTTATCTCTTAAACTCGAGAGACATTCTAAGGCTATATATATGTCTGTGTGTGTGTGGAATTGCTTTATTGGAAATGTACTGATCTAAGAGAGATCAACTTAAGATTGTGGTTGACCATTTGAATACAAGAGTTTTATCTATTTCTCTTTGAAAAAGATTAAGAGCATATAGTCTTGTAACTAAATAACATTATCTTTTTATTTTATGAAGAGAACCATGGTTTAAGGTTTTATCAAAATTTCAAATTTTTATACTCCCAAAAATTGGGATTTGGGAGGAATCGAAGAAAATGGAATGAAATTTAATAAAAATTTTCACTAAAATCTCAAAATACCTCTATGTATATAGTCATTTATTTTAAAATAAGGTTTTAATAGTAATATTATTATAAAATAATTCCATTTATTTCTATTTATGTTATTCTCAAACAAAGTTACTTACTTTCTATTACTTTATTTTAGAATATCCTGATAATATTACTTAATTCTATTTCATTTCATTCTTTTATGAACTCCTAAACAAAGAGTTAGCTCAAAACCTTGATTTGTTTAGCCTTACTCTTGAGGACAAGCTTTGTCTCAAACCAAGCATTACAACACATAACCGACTGCTTAGGCTTAACAGATTACTTTTGTATGAGTGAAAGCTTGCCAGTCGATTATGTGTTGTAATGCTTGACTTTAGAGTTGATTAAATAGCATTCTTTTATTGAGAGTTGATTGAATGTCAGTTGAAATTTAATCTTGATCTATTGAGAATTGATCGAAAGGCAGTCGAAATTAAAGCCTGATATTTTTCTTGAGCTGCTTTAAATACACCTTGATCTTGAATACTTGAATAATGGTTACATACTATTCAATACTATTCATGGGCGACTGTGTGTTATCTTCATAGCTTGAAATGAAACCCTGACTTGGAAATAAAAAAATATTATGCATATAAATTTTTTTATTAGTTTGAATAACACTGAAAAATATTTTTGCACTGCTCATGATTAGCTCAATCCAAAATCAAATAACAGCATAGATCAACCCATCCCAAAACTAAACAACAACATAAATCACTCTTACTTTCTCTCTCTGATCTGATTTGATATCTAATCTCATTCTCATGAATCTCATCCCATCCCTCTTCTTTACCTAACTATCTTGATCTCTCTCTTTGTTATAAATTTATATTATGCGTGTGTGTGTGCGTGTGCGTGTGCGAGATCATGATTGTATGCGTTATTTATTTATTTATTTTATTATAATATTATTTGTGTAAATTGTGATGTGTATGAATGTATGCATGTATATTATAAATATAATAAAACTTTATATAATTTAATAATTAGAAAATACAGACAGTTTGTTATGTATGTGTATTATTATAATTTTATAGTAACTTTTTGTTATAAAGTTAGTGATTCAAGAAAAAAAAAAAGTTAGTAATGTTTCAAGTATTTGATTAGTTAAGTAGACAACTTAGTATATTAATTATTTATATATAGATAATTGTGATTGTGTAGGTCAATAATTAATACAGTGTTAATGGGTTGAATTTTGTCATTTAGTGAAAAATATTTTCTTATAAAATCAATGGCAAATAGGTAATAACAACTGCATAAAAATAAAAATATAATACAAATTTAATAAAATAAAATGGTCATACTTATCCACATTAACAATAAATAATGAAAGATTAATAATGAACTATTTCAAAATATGAAAACTCATGAAAGGAAATTATAAAACTTCATGTATTGCTTTTTTTTTTTTTTTTTTTTGTCGATAATTTGATATATTTAAGTTCTCTTTTTATTAAATTATGTTTAATTTAAATATCTTAATGACCCCTGGAAAAAAAATTATGGAGCTGCCACTGAAACTATTGATTGTTAGGTTATTATGGAATTTGCCAATTATTAAAACCTTTAAGAGAGGGTAAATTACATTTGTTAGTAGACTAATAAACTTGAGCCCATTATTACATTTATATATATTGATTCGGCATAAATGGTACAATTTGGAGGCCATGAAATGATGGTACTCAATATGGTTGTGGGTCGTGAGATTGCTTTATAAGTCGACATTATGAGTTCGACATGTCTGACTATGTTGGTGTTTGGATTGTTAATTACTTACCTAATAGTATTATTTTGACACTGTGAGGACCAAGCATTTAGTTTGCATGGGTATTTCCGTATTTGTATATATATGAAGTTAGGAGTCGGTGGTCCATGATGATGTTACTTTTGCATGGTGATTTACTTGCATGGATCACACACGTGAAGCATGGTTTTACTGAAACACTTGTGAGCTGTGACTTTACTTGAGACGAACCAATTCATGCACCGATGGAATTCACGTGGCGATATATATGGGAATCATATTAAAAATATGCGACTTATTCTGAAATTCATTATAGTGAAATTAAGGAGTAGATAGTTGTTAGAGGTTAAAATATTGTGAATTGCCATCTACATGATAAAAGGGTGCGGTACTACTCAAAAGGGAGATCTCTGAAACAATTTCACAATATTATCAGCATGTATTTTATGTTTAGTGTTGTTGTTGTTGTTGTTGTTGTTGTTTTTTTTTTTTTTTTTTTTTTTTTTTTTTTTTTTTTTATATCAGTTGTTACTGCTAACAATGTCACTTAATTCGGTAATTCTTAAGATATTTCTGTGTGTAATTTTTTTTTATTCTAATTAGTTATTTGTATTTGTGTTAGCGGTTGATGTGGAACTCTTCAAATTTTATTTTATTTTTCCAACTTTCGTGTAGAGGCATTGGAATTCTATTAGAGCACTAGCGTCCGAAGTTAGATTAGCGTATTAAATTGGCATTTGACATAGAACAATTGATACTCTTAGGGTAGTTTTAGCGATTCTAGTCAAAGGTCTATTGAAGACTCAAGATAAGGAGAACACGTTTCTTCCTCTCCAGTTTCTGTGATTTTCTCTGCTTTACCTTCTCTTACTCTTGTTTTTCAATATTTGGTAAACAGATGGGTTTTTTTCTTCTTAAAAACCTGTCAAAGTTTTTGTGCCGTCTAATTTTTGTCTAGAATGAGAAAAAAATCCAATTATATTTGTTAGGAAAATGAATATATAAATATAAAATTACCCGTGAACTTGTCAAAATCAAAGTAAGCAGAAAGCATGGAATACGTTTGACATGTGGAAGAAAGGAGATTATTTTCCTTTGAATTAAATGCAACAGTATATACTTCGTGGTACTACATGATACCCTTATACTTCACGGTGGGAAAGGTCGTATTTATATAAATAAATCTTAACCACAAGCATTTCTAACTTATTGAGTTTGTAAGCTATTAATTTCAAGACAAATACTATTCCATTTTTCGAATAAAGAGAGACGATTGAATTTATTAGAAATAAAAGTTGCACCAATTGAATAAAAGACAGAGAGAAAAATAGGGCTAAAAAAAAATAATAATTTATAACGGACAGGATTTAATCTCTATGATCCTCTATGATCATATCATGTGGAAGATACCAAGAAGTTGTAATAACTTTGCCAGAAATTAAAGTTACAGTAATCTTACCTTAAAAGGTGAATTGGATTCTTTGATTCTTAATTAATTGGGCATAATGGCTAAGAACACTTCAGAATTGCCAACCTTAGGCAATAATAATATAATGTGCCCTTTGTGAACAGGGGTTGAATTAAGGTACTTTGGGATCAAAAAGTTCATGCCAGCTTCAGCTTATTTCACTTAATATAATATAATGCAAGTAGACCACGTTTAACCCAAAAATAAAGTTCACTATTCAAGGCCTATAGGAGAGACATGCTTACGAGGAACCTAGATAAATTAAGTATTTGTTAATCAACTTGGTCACTCTCATGCTCACAAACCAAACATTATTTTTGTCGGCCTATCATCATTAGTGGTCTCTCTCTAAATCAAATCATTATTCAATATATGCTGGATTTTCAAATTAAAATATCTTCAATTGGGGATTTTTTTAATCTACTATAAACGATTGGATTATCGTATCACAGGATTGATGGAAAGCAACTATCATCATTTGAAGTAATGTCATGATTAGATAGGTGTGTGTGCCACTAATAATCATACAATTTATTTTAAAAAAAGCATATGCACAAAAAATGTAACACTTTTTGAATAATGAAACTATCATATATATGCTATTATTATATATTCTCCAATTACATTGAAAAGTCCACCAGCCCACCAACCAAACATGCTTTCCAATTAAAATTTTCAAAACACAACACTTTCTTTTTCGGGTTTCCAAAAGTACCCTTGCTTTCCACACGTGAGGTTCACTATTACGATAGACTTGATATGGGTATAATCGTCCATTAAATTAAAAATACCCAAAATATCCGTACAGAAAATACACGTGCAACCCAACTCGAAATTTGTCATCGATTAACGGAAAAACCGATTTGGGCTAACCGTTAATCACATGTTGACCAGCTCAGCCGGTCACATGGCCCTTGAATGTTGGGACCCACCGATGTTTCCCAAACGAATATCTAAGCTGAGCTGGTGATGATGCCTCTTTCTTTCCTAGAAATGCTTGCACATGCACGTGTGGGAAATCCCGTGATCAACGGCTATAATTGTTTATTGGTGATCGATCAGACGGCTAGGAGAACTCCCGTACGTGTGGTGACCGACTATGCCGGTTAAGAAGGTAGGAGGAAGCTGTGTTTTTGAGGGGTACATTCGGTAAAATGTGAAAAAAAAAAAAAGAGGCAAATGATTTGTGGTTTGACCGTTGATCAGACCCAGCAAGGACAAAGTAAGTTTGACCGATAGTGCACGTGTGTTGGAAGCAGCTACACGTGTGCTCTGCTGTCCGTCGGCTCTATAGAAATTCGTGCGCCACGTAGGAAGCACATGAGTGGTAATAATAGAGGAGAGAATAGAGAGCAAGTTGTGGCATGGAAGGGAAGACCGAGGTGAAAGAATAATTTGCCAGCAAATCTTGTTCATTTACTGAATTACACTGTCAACATTTATCATCATTTTGCTGATTAGACACTTAACCACAATGTACATTTTAATATCAAACTTTGATTCTGGCCCTTATTTTGAATGAAAAAACTATAATAATTTTTATATTTAATAAAGGATTTGAGGAAATTAAGTTTTTTAAGAAATGTTAATTTTTACAATGATAGATAAAATTGGTTTTCTTAGGTGTTTTGAGAGCTTAAAAGTGTTTTTTTAAAACTCAACTTCATTTTGCAACAAAATTTCTTTGTAGCTTTTTTATAAATGTTTATTTTAAATAAAAAACACTGTTTTGCAACCGTTTATTTAAAACACACTTATAATCAAATTTCGTATAAGAAAAACTTGTGGGTCTAGTTAATTGGTTTGTTCTTAAGTCTTAATTTAAGATGCCTACCAAGTCCGTTTAAAAAAAAAAAAAATTCACCATTGATTTGGTAATTAATGGCATGTGCTTTTTCTATAAAAAAATTGGTAATTTGATATTTTGTATGTATGTTATAGGAAAATATATGATTGTGAGAAAGGTAAATGAGGGTTACAACCTACATAGGATCTAATAGGACAAAAGGCACGTAGCCAATCCTTATCAGTGGAGATTAAGACTTACTTGAACGGAAATCTAAAATAATGTAAAGTTAAGATATTTGTAATTCTTTCAAACAGAATAGATTCTCACTTTGACATCAAAAAGAAAAGAGAAAAAAAAAAGATTCATTTTATTGTATTTCATTTATCTATATTATTATTGTTACCTTCCCTTTATAAGGGAAAGTACTAATATAGATTGTAGATTATATAGATTTACGATCATTCACAAGAATGAGAAAGGGGTGGAAAAATAAATAATAGAAAAAGGAAAAGAAAATAACCACAAATCAATTAACCATAAAATGCTAGTGTGATCATATCCTTATGTCCCATTTCGAGGCTAGCCACTCGTCCTTTAATAAGTTCCAAATTTGTTTTCAAAAACCAGTAGTGATCTATTAAATTTGACATATCATTCAAATGAGACCATATTACCTACAATTTATTGATATACAATCTATGCAATGAGTCTTAATTGAACCAATAAACAATTGTCACATCAACTAAAAAGTCAACTCGACTCTAAGTCAACTAATCACTAACAGGATTCCAAATGCCTCTCTCTCTCTCTCTCTCTCTCTCTCTCTCTGTTAACCATTCTCTCTTTTTGTTAACGCCTCTTTCTCACACCCACATTGTTCTCTTCATTGCTGCAAGTGTTGACAATAGTGAAGGCAATGAAAAATAAGAAAGACAAGGATATATCATCTAGCCCTAAATCGAATAAGACATTGGTGATGTAGAGGCTTAAAGAGGGAGGGTGTTACATTTAATAAAATAAATAAATAAATAAGAAAGAAGAAAAAAAGAAAAAAAGATCATTAGGAAGTAGAGCTATTCTATTTCTATCTTCCTCTCAGGAAGGAATTCTTTTCTGTCATTAAGGCTGACGTCTGCTTCGACTCTTCTATTGAAACAACGACTGGACTCACTATGTTCATTTCTTCATTTCTCCAATTCTTTCTAACATATATGTAGCTCTCTTTTCTCGGGATAAGTTGTTCTTTCCGGCATTTAAATGTCTTATAAATTTAAGCATCAATTTCTAGTAAAGTAAGTGATCTAGTTGTATTTTTTTAAGCATTAAACATTGCATTATATAGATTTAAAAAAAAAAAATTAAAATTCTCCAGTAATGGCAACAACTCTCTGGATTTGGGCTTGGCCACATAGTTTTGGGGGTGTGGCGGTTGTGACGATGAAGATGTGAGTGGGTGCTTTTTTTAATTTGATAATTCAATTGTTATAAAAAGTGGGTGAGGGAGATTCAAACATTGATTTTCTTTATAAAAGATACCAATCAATACCACTAGGTGATAGGGTTCTTAGTGTGTGAGCATGAATTTTTCGTACGTAGGTTCACATGCATGAGAGAAACAATTAACAGTGGTAGTGGTGATGGAGAAAATAGTGTGGTTGCAGTTGCCAGGGAGAGAGGATAACAATGGGGGAAAAGTGTTAGGATTTCTGTTAGTGACTCAGCTGATTGGATTTGAAGTGGCTTTTTGATGTGGCAGATTTGCTAGTCCATTTACGACACATCGTAGAAATTGTATATTAATAAATTGAAGGTTATCTGCCTTTCAAACTCATCACCAACGAGTTTTTTTGTTCCTAAATTATTTTTTATGTTATTTAAAAAATATATTGATCAAATTATATTATCAAATCAAATTAATTAAATATTCACTTTGGTGAAAATATTAATAAGTGCATAATCAATGTCAAATAATTATAAATAAAAAATGAAGAAAATTATAAATACAAGATACAAAAGGAATATGCAAAACAAAAGAAGCAGCAGCTTTCTTGCTTGTAACAATTGCATGTACTCTCTCACGGTTAAAGGTTATATTAAGTATCGGGTTTAGAAGGGGTGCCACTGCCAGGGCTTGACATGGAAGGGCATTTGACTTTCAATTTGTCAATTTATAGTCCCAACCTCCACAAGCATAAGAATAAAAATTAATGAAATAAAAACAAAGTTCGGATAAGTCGTTGTTAAATTTTAGTATTGGTCAATTCCATAACAATGGTTGCAATCAAGTATCAAGAATTTTTTTTTTCCTCAAGAATCAAATATCATGATTTAGGTATAACTGATTTATTATAAATGTTGGTCTTGAGATTTAATTAGTTTACACTTTTTGGTATTTCTAATAGAGACATTCAAAATTCAAAATCTTCTTCTCACATTATAACTTATAATCGTTGAATTATAAATAAAAATTAAAAAAGAAAGAAAGAATAAGAAGAAATTGACTTGAAGTATTACTAAATAAAGATTTTTGCTTGAGTGAAAGATACTGTTATTTAAGTTTTTTTTTTTTTTTTTTTAAGAGAGTTTTAACTTACAGCATCCGCACCTGATGATTATTATCAAACCAAAACTCCAATTGCCCCAGATCTATTATTCACTTTCGCTCAAGCGAAACAATAATTGAACCCTAAAAGGTTGCTTATAGGTTTGAGTGGGATTGCCAGACTTGGTTTTCTACTTCCAATAGGGCTAGGTTACGCCAGTACACCTTGAGCATGACAGAGAACATCTCTGCCTCTCTCTTCCTTGAGCCAAACTATTTTTTGCCCATAGTTTTTTCTGCTCATCTTGTGTACCAACTAGAGTGATTCTGATATTGTTTGAATCCACGTGATATATATATATATATATTTTTTGTGGACAAAGTTTAACTACAAAATTGGTTGTAGACCTCATGGCAACAACCATACTCAAGGAGAATAAATAGGGTACTCGAGATTATAGTTTGTGAAAATCTAAATGTGGATTTGAATGATTACAGACTTTACGCTCTTAAAACACATGTCAAATTTTGTGTCAATAGGATATTATTTACTATATAATTTATAAACTTATATTTTATGGATAATTTTAAACTACCAAAACTTACAATTTAAATAAGTTATTGATAACATAGAAATTAATCTTTAATTTTCTAAAAATTTTGCAAGCGTGGAGGATATTATAAGAAAATGTAATCCAATGGTGGATTTGTCAAAATTCAACTCCAATAAAAATATTGCTTAAGGTTATAACCTAAGGCTACAACAAATTTTGTAATTGAACTTTATCTATCTTTTTTAGCAGAGTTTATTGTAACAAATCTTCAAGGAGGTTCCTTAGGGTGCTCGAGATTATAGTTTGTGAGAACTAGATTGGATTTAATGATTACAGACTTTACGCTCTTAAAACACATGTCAAATTTTGTGTCGATAGGATATTATTTACTATATAATTTATAAACTTATATTTTATGGATAATTTTAAACTACCAAAACTTACAATTTAAATAAGTTATTGATAACATAGAAATTAATCTTTACTTTTCTAAAAATTTTGCAAGCGTGGAGGATATTATAAGAAAATGTAATCCAATGGTGGATTTGTTAAAATTCAACTCTAATAAAAATATTGCTTAAGGTTATAACCTAAGGCTACAACTAATTTTGTAATTGAACTTTATCTATCTTTTTTAGTAGAGTTTATTGTAACAAATCTTCAAGGAGGTTCCTTAGGGTGCTCGAGATTATAGTTTGTGAGAACTAGATTGGATTTAATGATTACAGACTTTTCTTAATAATTTTAATCTTGTATCTTACTCTTCTTACTTTCATCATTTATTGCTATTAATTTGGTATTAATATATGTGGTTGGATTAACTCGTGATAAGTTTGTATAAACAATCTCTATAAATATTAATTGTACTGCATCAAATACGTAGAAATTTAAGAATAATGTTAGAGATACAAACTATTTTACAAAAAAATTTACAAATTGCTAATGTGGTGAGTAATTATTGGTAAATGAAAAAGTGATATAAATGATAGGCCCAGATAAAAACCAATAAGAGGTTGGTCACATCAACATTTTGTAAAAATGTTGTAAAATAGTTTGTTCTTGTGATATTACTCGAAATTTAAACTAGACATGTAAAATGTAATTAAGTAATCAAAGAAATTAGAAACACGTAGATTTAACGTATGCCTTTAAGGTATTTGTTAATGCTCTATTTTAAGAAATTTTTTATACCACTTCTATAGGAAATATAAAAAGTTACCATTAAAATAAAATGTTTTTTTCATAAATTTTTTTTAAAAAAAATCTAAGTTAATACCCTTAGTTTCCCTTTAAACAAATAGCACATGTCAATTGAGACTCTAGGCTTTTTGGTTTTGCTGGTCAATTATACTATGTATCTACAACCTTTTTTATTTATTTATTTTTAGAACTCTACGTAACTACCACATTAAACTAATATTGTGATAAGTGTTGGATTAAATGATTACACACTTTTTCTTAATAACATAAATCTTGTATCTTACCCTTCTTGCTTTTATCATTTATTGCTTCTTAATTAATAAGAGTCCGTTTAATGGGTGTTCTTGGGTATTTGTTAATGCACTATTTTTTTTAAAAAAATTGATAATACTTTTATGATAAATGTAAAAAGTTGTCATTAAAATTAATTTTTTTTCATAATTTTTTTAAAAAATTATTTCTCAACAATTTTTAACCTTTTCCTTTACACAAATAGCCTATGTGAATTGAGACTCTAGGCTTTATGGTTTGACTGGTCAGTTACTATGTATCTATAGCATCTTCTCTTCTCCTTCTTTTATTTATTTATTTATTTTAAGAGCATCCACAGCAGTGAAGCTAAAAATTTAGCTTTTTAGCTCCACCAAAAATTATTTTATCTATTTTACCTACACACATGCTGCACCAGTGTATCTATTTTAGCTTTCAACACAATAAAATAATATAAATAGCACAATAAAACAATATATCCCCTATAATAAAATAATATATCCCATTACCCAAAAAACATCCACAGCACCAACCACAACCACCTTTACCATCGACCACAACCATAACCACAGCCACAACCACCACCACCACCACCACCACCACTCTACTTTTGGCAACCATAACACAATTAAACAATATATCCCCTACAATAAAATAATATATCTCACTACCCAAAAAGCATCCACAGCACTAACCACTACCACCTCTACCATCAACTATAGCCACAACCACAACCACCACCACCACCACCACCACCCACAACCACCACTCTACTTTGGCAACCACAACACAACATAGAAAAAAAAAACAAAAAACAAAACCACAACCACAATCACAACTCCATCACCACCAGTCACCACAAACTACCAGCCATGACAACCACAACCACAAACCACTGCCACTGCCACAACCACAACCACAACCATAAACCACAAAACTCATAGCCAAAATACACAAAACCCATTGCCGAAGCCAAAATCATCTACCATCACCACAGCCAAAATCCACAAACCCACTGTCAAAATCATCCACCACCACTACTATAGCCAAAATCAACCACCACCACCACAGCCACCAAACCCATATGAAAATACAAAAAAAAAAAAAAAACCCTCAATCATAGCAAGGAGAATAGAGAGATGGGCGGCAGCGATGGCTTGTGGCTTGGGGAGGACAATGTTAGCATGAGTTTGATCGGTGGAAGAGAAGTGGGTTTGAGGTGGATGCGTTTGATCGGCGTTGGGTGAGCGTTGGGATGGAGGATTGGGCGGAGGTGTGGGTTGAAGGCATAGATCGACGGCTTGGGGCTTGGGCCGGTGACGTTGAGGCCGGCAGAGGTGTGGGTCGAAGATGTTGAGTCAGAGAGGTGAGAGAGAGAGAGAGAGAGAGAGAGAGAGAGAGAACCACTTTTATTATTTTAATCAAGCATAGGATTAAAATAATATATTTTTTTTGTTTAGTTCTCATGAACAATGCACATTTATCTATAGATGTGCACTATAGCAATGGAGTTAAAAATAAATAAATTTTGCTCCATTGTTGGAGCATGCTTTTTATGGTTGACGAGCTAAAAAATACCAATATAGCACCACTATTTTAAGTGCTCTATCGTTTGAGAACCCTATGTATCTACAACATTAAACTAATATTATATTACCGCAGGATCACATGGGTATTTGACTTTTCCTTGTCATGATCTTGTCACGGCTGACTCCTCACGACAAGGGGAAGATAAAATAGTTACAATTTTTTTATAGCTAAACGGTAAAAGGAACTTTCAAATATGGTAAAAGGGATCTAAAGCTTATATAAACAGAAAATAAAGAAAGATTCATGAGTGATATCACAAAGCAACCAACTATGATGTACAAACTCGAATATTATTTTCAATTAAATGTCTTGATAAAACACTCTTTTTAAGTGTTCTACTCACCTCATGCTTATGTCAATAATAAATAGTTGTCATTGTTTTTTCATTTTTGCTTGTATACTTGGTGGTTAAAGATTTCAGTTGGCGCTAATAACATAGAAATAACAAAATTTAGGTATAGTATTTTAGGTATTGTTTCTTAAATTTTCTTCTTAAAATTTTGCCATATGACTACTTAATTAAAATATATACTTCCATCCCATGAGAAAAAATATACACAGTAAAATTTTAAAAGAAAAACCTAAAAAGAAGCATCTAAGTCATGCTCACATAGAAATAATTGCTCGCTTAGATTATTTAGTAAGATGTGTCAATCATTGTACTCAATGTGTAAAATAAGCCAAAATTTTGATTATAATTTATTTTTTGGGTTTACAACATAAAGGTTTTTTTTAGAAAAAACATAAAGGGTTTTATATACGGAACAATGGGATTTGCTTTAGATTACAGTCCAAAATCACGCTACAATTAGTTTTTTTTTCCTTTAAGAGTAAGGATTTTATTAATGTACCATTTAAAAACAAAACTAATTTTCTTGACAAATTTTTCGATTTTTTTAAAAAATAAATTGTCTAAAATGGAAGACCTACATGTATTAACCGGTTATCTTTTGATATAATCTAGAGATTTCATAATCCAAAAATTAAAAATTATCCTTTTTTTCCATTGTTTTGATAAAAATCACATTTTTTTATTAAAAAAAATAAGTACCCAAAAAAAAAAAAAAAAGTAGGAGTATAAAATAACTGATTTACCGCTTATAGCCCAAGTAACTAACTGACACAAAGTGGTTGATGGGACCGAAAGGATGAGATGAAATGGTTAAAGTTCATTGTCATCAAGACATGACTAAGCCAACTGAGAAGTCTAATCAGTAGACGTTGGACCCGTGTGGGGCCCACACTTTCAATTTGGAGACCCCCTGAAGCGACAGGTACTTATCGAAGCACCAATGATTGGACACCAATTAGGGGAAGGGGAGGGAGGGGGGGCAACATTGTCATTTTAGCGCAATCGCAAGTCGATAAAAACAGCAGCAATGGTCAGGTTCACGTGCAAGTCACATGGGATTGAACCTTGTACGGGCAGATGGTAAGATGGTTGGGACCATGACTAGTTGTCGGATAATGTAGCAGTCGACTCCAATTATATACATATGCATTGCATGGTTTGAGAAAAGCAAAAAAGAAAACACACTATCTAACAATTTTTTTATTTTTTATTTTTGAATAAAATCTAATAATTATTAATTTTATGCAGTCGATGTGTGAAATTTTGTTGGAATTTTTCTAAATTTGAAGCAGTTTTAGGAAGAGATTGATTGAAAACCTGAATCGATAATCCCGATCAAAATCCTATTAAAAATAAATGAATTTTGTGTACTCAAACAAGAATTATTTACCATACTATTCACCTGTGGTAGTTACTAAGGAGTCTTCAGTAACTCTATGTTATACGATATTTCAGTAATTTAAATGTTATTACTAATCTATTAGAAATTGGTTTGTTGAGATGAATAAGAATAACAGCTCTTGTTTTAGCCGACAAACTTTCAAATTAGATTCAACTTCATGACCATATTGATTACATAACATTCAATATCCGTCTCCGGTCCCCACAAATTAAATTGATGGGAAATAAAGTCTTCAATTATTTAATTATTATTTTAACATAAATAATAAAAGAATTTCTCACTATCACAAACCTCAAAATTATGGCAGGTTGAATTAATACTTCATTCAAATAGGATGCGGCCGGAAGTAATATTAGCTGTTAGTTGATATACTCACAATTATTGCTAATAGCTAGATTTCACCCCCCCCCCCCCCCCCCCCCCCCCACAACAACCCCAATAAAAGAAAGAAGGAAAATCATCATGTAACAATAGATAGACTAAAATTTTGGATTATACTTAAAATAAGTTTTTGGACTTATATTTTAACCTCTTTAATCTCAAATGATTAGATGCAAAATTAAAAATACACACAATCCTCCTCCAATTTTTTGAAAAATTCTTAGGTAGTCCTGGAATATAGTGTAATGGTGCTTCATCCTCTTACATTCATGGTAGACCCCACTATAAATTTAATAAGCAAACTCTACTATAAATGTGGTAGGAAGGAGCACCATTTTTCGTGCTCTATAAATATCTAAGAATTACTCCAATTTCTTTATAAAATACAAAATCTTATAAAATTTTAAGTGTACCGCTTACCTCTCTTATAATATTGTTTTATGTGTATGACATATGAGTAAAATACAAACTCGTATAGTTTTGTTTTATGTGAAAATTGAGTTTGAAATCGAAAGGTTTACGTTACACGTAAATTTATTCTTTGTGAGGAATAAATATCATACTAAAAAACAAACTTAAAAGGTTCCATTACTTCCTTGTTTTGAAAACCACAAGTATTTTGGTACAAAATTTCATCCAATAGTTTTACAAACAAAAATTAGAGTTTGACGTTGTACGTTTTGGGAAGTTGATGGGAAGGAACAAGATAGTTGAGGGGGGCCAAGTTCACGTGAGAATCACATGGAGAGTGAGCCTCGTACGGGCAGGGAGGGTGGGCAATGCATGATAGAGATTGTCAGGTAGCGAAGCAAATTGGCCTATAAATAGGGCTAAAAAATCACACACTATTAATTAATGAATATACATTACAGAGAGAGATCTATTATTGGGGGTTGTGTTATGTTGTGTTGTGTAAGGAAGGAAAAGGGAACACGTGGGACAGCTATCACGCACCTCGTGGGGACACCATAATCATCATCCGACATCTTGTCGGTCCCGCCTCTCCCTAAAATCCTGACTCTCATTATTAATTATTTATTATTATTAATTGTTTTCATTTAATAGGTTTATACACCACACCACCATTATCATCATTGTCATCGTCATTATCATCATCATCAGCATGACTACAACTTCACCCGGTATTGTAGTGCGTTTGATTCACGCTCTAATGATGGTGCTTATTTTGTGCCTTGGAGATGGCGAGGGAGAGTTGCGCATGGAGGTTGATTAATGCGTCTGGGTTTATTTTTTTGGTAAATGTTGACTGTCTCATTATGCTAAGCCAGCCTATAATAGCATCCTTAAAACACTATCCTCTTTCCGGGGAGGGCATGCATTACTTTGTTTAATCACATTATTTATTTAATAGGAATGTTATGTGTACAATAATTTTATAATATTGTTATAATAAATCACAGGTAGTTAGTTGTTATTAGATCAAATTTGAAACTAACATTAAAATTATTTTTTTGGTCCAACAATAACAACTAATAACAACCTCTCACTTAAGATTTGTTGTAAAAATATTGTAAACATATCATTTCTTTTTATTTAATTGGAAGAAATCTCCTCACTTATGATTTGAGGAAGGCCTTTCTATATATCTTTTTACCTTTATTTTTTTTTATAAGTACGCGAATAATTCAATTTATAACATCTTTTTTAAAATTATTATTTTTCATCATCAAATCAAAATATATATTGACTTTTTGTGTAAGTAAAATTTGAATTTTAAATATTTTATTTAATGATAAGATATTTTATTGATTGATTTAATTGGTACTGGAAAAACCCGTATGATTTGAGCATTTGAGGGTATCTCTCATGCGTTTTTTGTGGGAGGGGGGTAGGGCGGGGTTTGAAACTGCCAAGTGGCTTACAGGCACTGGAATCTAAAGGGGATAGGCATAGGGTGGAGATAATAAGCACTATGTGGTGGTAAAAGTCTCAATGAACTTGAGTACAAATAATTGCTATGTCCTTTTCTGGTACACATAGATGCCATGCTGTTATGATATCACCAAAAGTTTAGTCATGAATATTGCGGAAAGGAGATGATCTTCTTAGTGGACAAATAAACACATTCAGCAAAAAAAAAGGAGAGGGCAAATAAACACACACTTTCTAGGTGTAGGATAATTAATTGCTCCGGGTCTATCATATTGAGAAAAAGAAAGAAATGATGACTAATTAATTGTATCAAATTACTTCATTTTGTTAATATTTTACACAAACTAGTATTTCATTAGAGTTAGAGAATCTAACAATGATAAGGGTTTGAATTTTCTAAGCAAGCATGGAATAATAGTTGCACTGAAAAATCAAGTTGAAACAACCCTACAAATGTTCCAAAGTTTAATGGATCCTTAAACCACTTATTAATATGTAAATACGACACTAATTAAACTTTAACTATTTGCAATATCTCCGCATTATTTGATCTTTCAAGGAAAGATAAAAAAGTTATCAAAACACTATCTATCAATAAGCACTACTCTTTTGGTCTCCTCCTCATCCAGAAGAAAAAAAAAATCAAACTCTTTTGAAAGCTAATCTATTGCATTTGGGTTAGGAGGGAGACAAGAAATGACACATTTCTAACTCTAGATAGCCACTCTTCCACCTTAAAAATTGACAAAAGTTAACTTCTTTTGTGATGATTAGCCCTACTTGTATTGCCATAACACTCATTTTTGGGTATGCAAAAGTTGATCAACACGTGTCTACTGTGAGAAAAGTTAATTGGAGAGCCAATAGAGTTTCATTTTAGTGTAAATCAAAATATTACAATCGAGCACAAAGTATTCAAATGATATAAAAATAAACAGAAACCCAAAATTATCATTCAAAAGAATAAAAAAATAAAAAAAGGAAAAAATAGTAGTGATTGTCGTCTTTCTCAATGATTAAAACATGCCACTTTTTAATTTGAGGCAAATCATTAACAAACATATTAGGGATTCTTTAGTCATTTTACAAAAAGGGGCTCCCGTGTGAAATGAACATAACCAAAATTGGGAGTTGGGACCATAGTGCACCAGAACCTGGTGATAGAGATGGGTCAAGAGTTCTAGATATAGATAAACGGTTATCATAGTTCTTGACCCATGCTGAGTGAGCTCAAGAACACAACATCCATGGAGTAATATAAGAGATTAAAAAAAAATTATCACTCTAGCGTGTATTGTAATTTTGGCTAAAGCTAATTTATTGTTAGCTCATTTGTTAAAAAGTGAGATAAAAATTGACTTTAAACAAATAAATTTGATGTTCCAAATAACCTTAACTTTTTTACTTAAATTCATTTTTTATCTCATCTTTTTTAAAATAAGTAAATTGACAGTTAGCCAAGTACCATAACATGCCTTATTAAAACTATCTATAATGGTTATAAAATATATATATATATATATATATATAAAACGAATACTAATTAAAATATAAAGTAATGTTGGATTTACAATATTTTCTCAATAAATTATGTCTATGGTGGACTTAGATTAGAATTCTTTAAATAAGCAAATTAGTAGCAAATAAGTTAGCCAAGTACCATAACGTGACTTATTAACTTATTTATAATAAATACTCACTATAAGTTATGTTAATGGTGGACTTAGATTATAATTATTTAAATAAGTAAATTATTAGCAAATAAGTTATCCAAGTACCATAACGTGTCATATTAACATTATCTATAATGAATACTAATTAAAATATAAAGTAATGTTATGTTTATAATATACTCACAATAAACTATGTCAATGGTAAGTTTAGATTAGAATCAGTAATAACCTATCACCTATATAGATATTGCTGTGAAAATATTGTTGACACAGTATTACTCTTAAAATATATAAGCTCAACCATTATCAACAACATTATTAAACATTGTTCTCCTCTAAATTAGTATTGATTTTTTTTTTTTTGGGTCCTGATTTTTTTTAATCTCTTTCTGTATTGATTTACTTTTAATGATTTGATAATTGGGAGATACAATTAAATCTTAGATATGTCCATAAAAAAAAACTAAAATATACGAAGTAGTTGATCTAAAAATATATTATAGTTTAGAGTTTTTTTTTTTTTTTTTTTTTTTTAACTTTTATAGTTTAGAGTGAAGAGTGAAGAGTGAAGAGTGAAGGAGCGTGGGGTGGGGGTAATGAGTGAGGGTATGATAGAAGCTGAGGGTGAGGGTGAGGGAAGGAGTTCAAATGATTGTGATGAGGAGGGTGTCGGGGCGTGGAGAGACAAGATGACACGCACGACTGTATGGGTAGGGGAGTAGGGGTCCACGTGTAATAGCAGAGCGTAAGACCACGTGTCTCCCAGCAAGACATGTTGGTCAACGTGAGTTGCGGAGGGCCTGATTTTTCTTCCACGCTTCCCTCTTTTCCGCTAACTCCCCTTCACCTCTCCCCCCCACGTGAACTCCAATCTCCTTTGTCCCCTCTCTCTCTCAAGCTACAGTAGTCTTTAGTTACTTTAATTAACTCAATATTGGCCAAGGCCAAAATGACCACAAAAAAAAAGAAAAAAAAAAAAGAAAAAAAAAAGAAGAAAGAACAACTTGGCTTGGCTCATTTGACTCGGCTGCAATGTTCACTCAGCTGGTGAGTATGTACATGATGGGAAAGAGCTTTTGACCTTGCATTGCATCAATGGAGTGGGCTAAATATTGTTGATAAAATTTGAATAGAAATAGTATAAATTAAAGAATTAAGGAGAGAATGAATAAGAAAAATGATATTATAAAAGGTTAAAGTGATTTTTAGTGCATGTATACCCTTTTTTTTTAAATATAATTTTTGTAACAGAAAATTATTATTTCACTTTGTTTCTTATTTTCCATTTTATTTACATACTTTGTGAGTGGTGTATACTAAGGTGAAAATTGAGAGTTCGAGATAAAATTTGGTTATCCATCACCAAAGAAAAAAGTTTTTTGAGTGGATTTTTATTTATTTATTTGAATCACTAAATTGAAATTTGATGGAAAAATGACTTTTAGCAAGTATTTGGTTGGCTATTAATGTCACGTGGTCTATTGTCTAAAAATCATTTGAGGATTAATTGAGAAATTGAATCATAAAGTGCCTAATTGAAGATGATTCAAATTGGTAGAATCCGTTAGTACCACATAGGATGAAATTTAATTTTTATAAATATATATATAAAGATGGGCTAAAGTTCATATGGGTTGTCCCAATATTAGATAATTATTTATTATTTTTTTAATGTATGTTTTACTATGCATTACTTTGTTCAAATGGAAAAATATAAATAGAATCCCTCATTCATAAATGTTGGGTTTTTTTTTCTTCTCTTGAGTTTCTTATGATATATATATTTTTTATGCATATAGTTGCATATAATTAAAAAGAGAAAAGACGCATAGTTTAGTTCATTGTGCACGAAGATTGTAGTACTTTTTTTGTGCGTTGTTGATCATTGTGTTTTGAGAGGCAGATGTTCATGAGTCTTAAAGTATCACTGATGAATATTGTGAGGGGTGAAATTTGTTTTTTGGATATTGTGTCAAACACAAACACTGATTAGGTTTGCATTATACATTATTTATGCATTTGGTCTGTGAGTTATTTAATTATTTTACATTTTGATTTTTATCTATTGATTTATATTTGTTGTTCTTGCCTATTTGATTTTGTATGTGTTTTTGTATATGATTAAATTTGTATGTTGTTTTTATTTACATAATCACAAAAAAAAAAAAAAAAAAATCCTATATCATAGCTAACAAAGATGACATAATTGCTTTATGACGATTGCTCTTTATAATTAGGATATATAAGACATCAATTAGTTTTTTTTTTTTATGTAGGTAGGGATTGAATACTGTTAAAAGTGCAAGCAACATCTCACAGCAGAGGTGCATAACCCAAGCCACAAAGGTAGCCAGTGGTGTAGCAGTTGCTGATGTGAGATGCACTAGCCAAGCCACAATGGTAGCAGGCAATGCAGCAGTTGCTGATACTAGGTGCATTGGTCAAGCCATGAAGGCAGCATCTGCTGATAAGGAGTGCACTACTCAGAGCATAAGGCTTGCATCAAATGACTTAATGAGCACAGAAGTGTTGGAACTGCTTGAGGCCATGCCAAATCACGAGTTCTTCATCTAGGAGCATTGAAGGAGTTAGTTCCACAAATCCAAGAGTTTGTTGCTCAAGCTTGCCACATGTACAGATTCTAGAATGTTTAAATAACAGAATTTGGAGCCAATTATAGGGTAGTTATATATTTTTTGTGTATATAAAATAGAGTAACTGTTATGTATTGGTCATTCATTTCATTTCTTGTAATTTTCTCTCAATCAATGAAATCCTCTCAATTATATATAGATTTTCTAGTTTTTACATGGTATCATAGCTACTAGCATAGTTCATACTGATTTCCTAGTTTCGTTTTTTTTTATTCCAAAAGATTCTCGGTTTCCAAATAGAAATTTCTTCGAGAAAATTCTTGAATTCTGGTTCACAGAGACTTGATTCATCCATGGTGATACTGAATCTTGAAAAATTTTTGTTTTTCTTTTCCAATTTCACTAGAAGTTTCATTCAAGCTCGTAAATAGCACCAATGGCTTCTGCAGAAGGAAGTGACTTTGATCATGCACACAATCAATTCACACAACAATTCTTTTAGTCCAATAGAGAGACCAATTCTCCCAATCAATTTTTCCTTAGTGCAAGTGAGAATCTAGGGAATATCTTGGTCACTCAACCGCTTTTGGGAATGAAGAACTATCAATCTTGGTCTAAGGCTATGGTTCTAGCACTAACTGCCAAGAAAAAGATAGGATTTATGAATGGCAAGATTGCAAAACCTGAAATTGATTCTCCTTTGTATGAAGATTGGGAAAGTTGTAACACAATGGTGCTTTCTTGGTTGATCAACTCTATGCATGTTGATGTTTCAAGCAGCATCATGTATTGTGAGACTGCGAGGTAGTGATAACGCCTTAAAATGTATACTTGCTATATATTTATGTGGGCGTTATCTCCTTATTACTATGCTTAATTTGTATAATTAAGCCATGATTTGCATTAGTCCCTATTATTTATCTTTACATAATTTCTTGAATAAGATGCTATTCATTGTGTGTATAATTTTCTACTTTCAGGAAATCATGTGAGGAAGATGAGTTTACATGAATTTGTGAGAGAATGGAGGTCAAACTAGAATTAAAGTGGAGCTAAATGATAATGCTTAAATGCCTAAGGAGGTGCAGATGGAGTGCTTGGATTATCTACCATGATTGGAAGCTTCAAATAAGGAAAGAAATCAAAGAGGCAAAATCTAAAAAGGAAAAATCTGATTTGAGCACTGATCAATATTTTGGGCATATCTCTCTCCTCAAAAATCCAATTGACATAAGGCTAGATGAGTTGGAACCATGACTTAAATATCTACAACTTTCCAGTTTTGAGTTTTTTGAAATTCTCAATTTTTGAATGCCGAAATTAACTCACAATTTACTGCTGTAAACCTGGACGGAAATTAAAATAGTAAAATAGTTTTATTTTCTTTGGACACTTAGACATTAGGGTTTTGGAAGGGAGGCGGGGTAGAATGAATTTTGGAGAAAAAAACATTGTATTTTTCTTTCTCTAATGGTAGCCTAAACTCTTTGCTAGGGCTAGGGGTATGTTTCTTCTATACGGTATGAATATTCAATGTGATTCTTTCTAGGATTTTATCAATGACATATTTGATTGTTCAATTAGATTTCTTTTGATGTATTAGTTCTTCCATACTTTCAATAAGTTCAATTATGTTTTTCTTATTGTATAGATGAATTTCTACTAGTTTCAAATAGAAATCAGGTTTTAAAGTGAATGAGTTTTTTTGAAAATTTTTCTAACCGCATTATTAATTGAGGTTATCATGCGTTCTTGAATTGTCTCAGTTCAACCGAATCATAAGTTTTTAATTGTATAAGAACAATAAATTATGAAATATATATTTTCTTAGATCATAAAGAATCTCATATCGATATAGGGAAACACCCTAATGCCCTAATATTTAGATTATTGATTTAAATAAGTTTTTATTATTATTCTTGTTAACAATCACCAAGAAAAATTACTTTTCTTCTTCACCCAGATTGTAATTTAATTATATTTTCTTTGAATTTACCTTGCTCCTTGTGGTTCAACCTTGGTACTCCGAAAATTATATTGCTACGATCTTCTGCACTTGGGAGTGAGTAAGCAGGGAGATGTGACTTAAGTTGCAATGTGTGTTTTCAAAGGGTAATGGACCAAAGATTTACAATCTTTAACAAGAAATCTCATAGATAACTCAGAGTCAGTTGTCGGTGACTGAGTATTACTCTAAGTTCAAGAAGCTTTGGGATCAACTGCTTCATTATGAACCTTTACTAGCTTGTACTTATGGAGCAATGAAGATTCTGAGTATTGCTCATGAGAAGTCCTATGTAATGAGGTTCTTGATAGAGCCCAATGAGAATTTTGAGATTGAAGGTTCTTGAGCCATTTCTATCAATGAGCAATGTGTATGCTTTGGTTCTCCAAGAAGAATCTCACAAAGGCATTGGTCATGGTTTTGCCTTCACACCTAAGCTTGATTCAGTGACAATGTATGCCAACACCAAAGGGAATTCTGGCAGCAAAGGTGGGCTTAAAAAGGAGAGGCCTTTGTGCACCCATTGCAACATGCTTGGACACACTGTGGACAAGTGTTACAAGCTGCATGGATATCCACCAGGTTACAAGCACAAAGGCAAACCACATTCCAATGCTAATCAAGTTTCATATCAAGGCCAAGCTGTTAAAGTCCCTTCCAATGCATCTGCTCAGTGTCCTATTTCTAAGGCACAGCGTGAGTAATTGCTTGCTTTATTTCAATTCTAGTACTGATCAAAGTATTAATCACCATGTTGCAACTGTTAGTACAAGTGGTGCTATCTCTAGCATGCTTTCTAGAGCTTTTGCTGTGCCTGTTGTAGCTGGTGTGTCTTTCACATCCATTTTACCTTCAGACAGTATCAATTCCTCCTTTGTTGACACTATGTCAGGTACCAATTCATTGTTCCCTTTCATTCCTTGCTTAAGACATTCTATTTTTTCTGCCAAAGTAGTTGATAGAGAGGTCTTTCATGCCATTGATTGGGTCATAGACACAGGGGCTACTAATCATATGGTGCATTCCATTACATGTTTTACTACTATCACTGCTACTTTAAACACTTTTGTTAATCTTCCCAATGGAGAAGTAACTTCAGTCACTCATGTTGGCATTATGAAAATCTCAGAACACCTTACACTTCATAATGTTCTATGTGTTCCATTATTTAGTTTAAATCTTATTTTTGTCAGTCAGCTAGCCAAGTCCACTGTCTGTTGCCTTATTTTCTTTGGAAACTTATGCTTTATCCAGGATCTTGCTCATTGGAGCACACTTGGTCTAGGTAGAGAATGCAATGGACTTTACTTGCTGGACAAGAGCAGCATCTGTACATCTTTTATTTCAGCTTCTTTACATAGTTCACAGCTTCATATCTAGCACTCCAGATTGGGTCATCTGTCCAATGCCAAATTTGGTTCAATATAATCAAATGATGTACCTTGTTTCACTTCTGTTGAGAACTTTAATTGTGACATTTGTCCACTTGCTAAACAAAAACGTTTACCTTTCAATAAAGCTCTCATTTCTCTAATTCTTGCTTTGAATTGATTCATTGTGATTTATGGGAACCTTTCTCAATTTCTACTATTAAGCATTGCAAGTATTTTTAACCATTGTTGATGATTACTCTAGGTACACTTGGGTTTATTTGTTAAAGCATAAGCCACAAATACAATCTATTTTAGAACAATTTTACACTATGGTGGAAACCAAATTTTCTAAGAAAATTAAAACTTTAAGATTTGATAATGGTACTGAATTCTTCATGAAAGATTTCTTTGCCAAAAAGGGCATCTTGCATCATTTAAATTGTGTTGAAACCCTACAACAGAATGCTATTGTTGAGAGGAAACATCAACACATCTTGAATGTGGCAAGAGCTCTTATCTTTCAATATCATTTACCTTTGCATTTGTGGGGTCATGCTATTCTTGCTGCTGTTTATTTGATCAACAGAATCCCCTCATCTGTTTTATCAAATAAGATTCCTTTTGAAGTGTTCTTTGGTCACCCACCTAGTTATGCACATTTGAAAGTCTTTGGTTGCTTATGCTTTGCTTCCACACTTTCTCCTCATTGATCTAAATTTGCACCTAGGGATGTTAGGTGTGTTTTCTTGGGATATCATTTTGGGGTTAAGGGATATAAAGTCCTTGATTTGACTGCTAATAGGGTGTTCATATTTAGAGATGTGGTTTTTCATGAAAATTCTTTCCTTTTTGCTTCTGTTTCAACTAATGTTGCAAATCCCTTTGTTCCTTCTACTGTTGAGGCTTCTTGCTCTGCTGGGATTGATGGTTTTGTTACTCCCATTACCATACCTAATTCTACTTCCTTAGATTTTGATGTTGTTCCTTCTTCTCCTACTATTGTTTGTTTAATCTATTCTTATTGTTTTACCTTCTAATGCTACTTCTTCTAGTCCTATTCAGGTGCCTAGTTCTGATTAGGTTCCACCTTCCTCTCCACCAGTTGCTTCAGTTCCTCCATTGCCTTTTAGGAAGTCAACTAGGGACATCAGACCTCCTGCCTACCTGTAGGACTATGCTTGTATTGCTGTTGCAGATGGTGCCCCTTATGATCTTGCTCAGTGCCTTACCTATTCCCATTTGGAACCTTGTTATCACTCTTACTTGTTGGCAGTCAGTTCTAGTCCCAAAGAACCTCAAAGCTTTTCCTAAGCTATTCAAGATCCACTTTGGAGGGCTGCCATGGCCAAAGAAATCCAAGCCCTTGAAAAGAATCATACTTGGGATGTGACTATTTTACCTCCTGGTAAGTCTCTCATTGGCTGCAAGTGGGTATACAAGGTGAAGCTTAATCCAGATGGTAGTGTTGAGAGGTTTAAAGCTAGGCTGGTTGCCAAGGGAAGGACTTGATTTCCTTGAAATCTTCTCTCCTCTTGCTAAAACAGTTTTAGTGAGAGTCTTGCTTGCTCTTATTGTTGCCAAGCAATGGCCTTTACACCAATTGGACATCAATAATACTTTTCTTCACGGAGATTTGGATGAAGCAGTCTACATAACTTTGCCTCTTGGTTTTCACAGTAAGGGAGAGTGTGTTTCAACCTCTTCTTCTACTTCTTCAGCTGCTCCCAGGGTGTGTAAGTTGGTTAAGTCTCTTTATGGTTTGAGACAAGCTTCTAGGCAGTGGTATACAAATCTGTTAGCAACAATTAAGCAGCTAGGTTGTATTGAGTCTCAGGCAAATCACTCCTCGTTTATGCATAGCAAAGGGTCTTTGTTCATTGCCCTCCTTGTCTATGTTGATGATATGGTAATTACTGGTAATGATCATGCTTGTGTTGCCTCTCTTAAGTCAGTATTAGATCAGAAGTTTGGGATTAAGGATTTGGGGTCACTTAAGTATTTCTTGGGTTTAGAAATTGCAAGGAATAAGACTGTGATCAGCTTAACCTAAAAAAAGTATGCTTTAGAAGTTCTTGAAGAAATTGGTCTGACAGGTTGTAAACCAGTTCCCCAATGGAACAACAGTTGAAGTTATCCGAAGGAGGTGGGGACTTGATTTCTAATCCTTGACAGTATAGAAGGCTTCTTGGGAAGCTCATGTACTTGACTTTGAGCAGGCCAGACATCACATATGCAGTGCATAGGTTTAACCTGTTCTTGGCACAACCTAGAGCACCACAAATGAAAGCAGCCACTAGGATTCTTTAATATATTAATGGAACACCTAGTCAAGGTGTCTTCTTCCTCACTAACTTTGATCTGCACTTAAAAACATACTATGATGTAGATTGAGCAGGATACCCAAACACAAGAAAGTCTTTAACAGGCTATTGTTTGTTCCTTGGTGATGCATTAGTGTCTTGTAGGTTTAAGAAACAAAGCATAGTGTGTAGGTCCAGTGCAGAGGCAGAGTATAGGGCCATGGCTACAACTACCTGTGAATTGACTTGGATTTTGCATTTGCTACAAGATTTACATGTCAAATATGATAAGCATGCATTGATGTACTGTGATAACCAGGCAGCGCTTCATATAGCAGCAAATCTAGTGTTTCGTGAGAGATCAAAACATATAGAAGCTGATTGCCATATTGTGAGAAACAAGATTCTTGATGGTGTACTTAAAACCTTCTATGTAGCAACTAGGTATTAGTTGGCAGATGTGTTCACCAGAGCATTAGGACTGGAAAGTTTTTTAAAACTGATCAAAAGGCTAGGTGTTATTAATATTTTTGCTTCTACAGTGGCGTATCCTCTTATAGGTTTGGAAGAGCAAAAAGCAAGAGCTGTGCTCTTGAGGGGGAGTCTTAAAAGTGCAAGCAACATCTCACAGCAGAGGTGCATAACCTAAGCCACGAAGGTAGTCAGTAGTGCAGCAGCTGTTGATGTAAGATGCACTAGCCAAGCCACAAGGGTAGCAGGCAGTGCAGCAGTTGCTGATGCTAGGTGCATTGGTCAAGCCACAAAGGCAGCATCTGCTGATAAGGAGTGCACTGCTCAGAGCACAAGGCTTGCATCAAATGACTTGATGAGCAAAGAAGTGTTGGAACTACTTGAGGCCATGCCAAATCACGAGTTCTTCATCCAAGAGCATTGAAGGAGTTAGTTCTGCAAATCCAGGAGTTTGTTGCTCAACCTTGCCACATGTACATATTCTAGAATGTTCAAATAACACAATTTGGTGCCAATTATAGGGTAGTTATATTTTTGTGTGTATATAAACAGAGTAACTGTTATGTATTGGTCATTCATTCCATTTCTTGTAATTTTCTCTCAATCAATGAAATCCTCTCAATTCTATTTAGATTTTCTAATTTTTACAGATACTAATATCTTATTCTCCCATAAAGGATTTTATTAATTGAGCAAACTGGAAAATACTAAACTTGAGTAATTAATTATCATTTATGCTTGGTTACATGTGATATATACAATAATGTCTCTCGTCTAAATGAATATGACAGACAATGCAAGTCATGAGAGGGATGTATAATCGATTTTACTTATGTATGGAAATGTAATTATAGTGCACAAGATTTTGTACCTGGTTTCCTTAAGCTTATGTATACATTTTAAAATGTTGATGTCATTGTTTGAATTTTTATTTGATTATTTGATATTTGTGCTCATCATTATATAGACGACCTTTCAATACATATGTCCTCATTTCAAATTATTACGAAGACACACCCTAGACTAAAAATTAAATACCCTCTACTTTTCAAATAACATAATCTATATTCATTGACTTCTAACATACTTCCATTTTCAATCAAATCTCATTACTAGCGAAAGAGATGTTCAAATTTAGATAATTGATTTATTTATTTTTAATCATCTTAAATGGTCTTTCACTAACACTCTTAGTTAAATCAACTTGAGATTGACAATGGTTGGGTTTGGATACGATGGATAGTCACGGCGCGTTTTGCTTCCTGCGTTTTCTCTTTTTTTTTTTTTTGCCGCAATTGTTGACATTTTGGGGACAAAATTTACTGTTCACGCACTGTTCACACACTGTTTACGTACTGTTCATGCACTGTTCACGTAATATTTAATATTAAAAGTGGGTCCCACGATACTATTTACACATTTAAAAATTATTTTGCTACAGTGTTTTCAGCAACAATCAGTTTTTATCAACTTTCAACAACAATAAGTGCTATCTAAACGGACCCAATGTGTTGATCTAGTCCATCTTATTAATTTGGATTTTAAGATTTCAAATTATTATGAGTTGGTTTAGTAGTATTAGTTTATTAATCGTTTAGTTGACTAAAAGGCCACTTTCTTTGTGTGTCAACAGAATTTTATTGAAACCATCATTAGAATTATTAGCTACGAGCCTACGATTACTTTATAGTAGCTGTCTATTGAAGGCCACTAAAAATTTACTTCGTCACTCGCAGATATGTTATTTTTTTGCTTAGGATTGAACAATTAGAAACACACGTGACCTCTTCTCTTCTTTTATTGGGGAAGGCATATACATTTTCTAACTTTCTTTTCTTTTTGTTTTTAAATTCCCATTTCCTCTTTGGTCTGCACTTTGTTGCTTTCTCTCATAAACCCGTGCAGATTAATGCAATTTTCTTTCGTTCAAATTTAAAATAAACATGATTTGTAATGTATGGTGTTTTAGTTAAGGGAGTCAATCTCATACCAGAAGTTATACCGGTTTGACTAGTAGAACGATATATTTCGGTACTGGTCAATACCGGTGTACCGTTTCAAGTTTACCGTTATTTTTTTATATTTATAAATATATGTATGTATGTATGTATGTGTGTATGTGTGTGTGTGTATACACACACATATACATACATACATACATACATACATACATATATATTATAATAAATATAAAAGTTTACCATAAAACATTACCTCAATTCAAAAAATAATTATTCATGATTTTAGACTTTAGCATCAATTAAAAGAAAAAAATATAAAAAATAGAAAGCTTAATTGTTTATTGCATACTAAGAAAATAAAGAATACTAATAAGTTAATGCAAGTAAGTTACCATTTTGTCCTTACAAAAATTCAAAAATTACAAAACTAAAAAAAAAAGTTTGGTACCGGCTGGTACGCCTGATATTGCTTGAAATTGACTGGTATGGCCTGTATTTAAACTGGTATGAAATGTTGACGTTTCGAAACCAGTATATGTACTAGTATGGTACATACTGGCTGGTACGGCCAGTACCGGTACGATATTGATCACATTAATTTTAGTACATGAATTTTTTGATTTAATTTTGGATTGCAGGATGTTTCTCGACTAAGAATGGGCTATCTTTTTACGTTACGTGAAGTAAATGGCGTGGCAAATGAATTAGTAAAAAGGAGATGAGAACACCAGTATAGTGTTAAAGAATATAATAAATGTCAAAATTTTGTTTAGGTAAAATATGTATGTGCTATTTTGTAATTAGGCACTTCTTGCGAGTACCCGGTGGCTGTACAGGTGCTACTTAGTTAATAAATAAATATTCTGTTTTATAAAAAAAAAAGAAAGCAAAATTAGAGATTTCGTTCATAATATCCATTTGATCTTAGCCGTATAAAACTTGGCTCTAAAGCCATCCGATGAGTTAGATATACAACAATTATTTGTGACAACTCCAGCTCAAACGCTCTCTCCTTACTCGTTAACGACACGCTTCATAGAGCAATACAACGCTAAAAGCTTGTTGAGTTTTGTTCTAGCGTGAATTACAAGCGCAAAGTTGCGATGGAAAATAAAAACAGAGAGATTTGATAAGGCACTGTTTTTTCGTTTTACCAGAAAAGTTGAAGAAAGCGAAGGCTTTTGTCCGGGGAACCCCCTCGTGCCCGTGGTGGAAAATCGCACCGCATGGGAAAAGATTTTTCAGTGTGGCAAAAAAAAAAAAAAAAGATTAGATAAGTGGGGACCCCACTGTGACCAACATGAATAAAAGCTTTTCTGTCTGGTTCCAATCATAACCATCCAGTCTTTTGATTTGATGGTTGTCGACACTGTTCATTGGCTCACCTTGGTTTGGTCCATCTAATTATCATCACCAAGTGAAGCACGGGATAACGAGGCCCCATTAGTTTTAGAGTTGATCTCAGCCGTTGATTTGGTGCCACATAGTTAATGGTGGATAGTGTTAATAAGTTGTGTTAGGTGGTTCATGATTTTAATGCTTATGATACGCATCAGATTTTCTCTTATTGTGAATCTTTGATTCAGGACTAATTATACTAGTGCAGTGTGCTACAGTGCTAGCTGCAAACTAGTTACATTAATTTGAAGTAGGTGGGTAGAGAAAATACTGGCTCATTTAATAATGGATACCTTCTCAGACTCCCTCATTTTTTGCGTATTTGGTATGTGATACAAAGAGGTAATTATTACGTATATATTCTTTGAAGAATAAAGAATACGTGATAATTATGTTAGGAACAAATTGATTATGGCAAACACGTACGTTATTTGGAGAGTTTTGAAGTGAGTTTGGGACTTGTTTTACTAATAGATTTTCTTCCACATTTCTCTTTTTCCCACTTCACTTAGGAAGTGTAAGAAAAAATACACAGTTTTTCTTTTGGGTGTAAAGTGACCTTATTTGAAAAAAGAGAAATTACTAATAAAAAAAAGGGAGAAATTACTAATTGTAAATGGTTTTCTCTTTTGAACCAATTGATACAGATAATCTATGTTTTAGCTTTGGATACAATTTTTTATTTCTTGTTTATACAAATGAATAAGTTCAAAAATAAAAATAAAATATTCAAAAAAAGCCAAACATAGTATAACCTTCAGAAAGTACAGAAGATGTCCACGATGATATTCTCCTATGTAAAGGTACTCAAGTGAATAGTTTCCTCTGAACATGTTGAAGGCACTCTTGGTGACAATACGGAATAAAATTAATTACCAAACCGTATATAATTGAGCTTTTATTTTTATGCATTAAATTCGTGGAAACAAAGTCCAACTAGCTTTCCCTTAATCAGTTAAGATGCAATTATAATGATTTATTTTTTTGAAAAATGCCTTCTTCATCACTCATTCAATTATCATATCCATATATACAGAAAAAGTAAAGTAGTCATAACTCAAAACTCATAAGTCGCAAGTCATAATTTACTGTGTTTTGTTTTCTTTTGGCCTGGTCAGTGGTCAATAGTCAGCAAAATGGTTAAGCAGCTCAGCTTACCAAACAAAATATGTGAATGGTACAGATGAGTTAAAGAAAAATGCCCTCTGTTTGTTTACCATGGTTAAGGGTGTAACTTGTGGTAGTAAATGTAGAGAAGACAAACAAGCAGAGTTAGGTATTATTTTGGGGGCAAAAGCTATGATTGAGATAATTGGCCTCCTGACACCAAGTCATGATTGAACTTATACACCACTCCTACCAGTTTCTCTTCTTTCTATATAACCCCCACCATACCACCATTAGTACCCTCCAAAGTTCCAAACTATACCTATCACTTGCCAAATTCTCTCTCTCTCTCTCTCTCTCTCTCTCTAAAGACCAGAAGCTTAAAACTTCAACCCTAGTAGTCCTTTGAATACACAAAGTTCCTCAAAGGAAGGAACTTTTCTTTGGTTTTTATTGCAAAGAGAAAAGTATGATGGTTGAGAAGGAAGATCTGGGTCTGAGTCTAAGCTTGACCTCAACTCAGAACCACCACTCTCTACACCTGAATCTCATGCCTTCCCTTGTCCCATCTTCTGGGTTCAATCCAAAGCCCTCTTGGAACGAGGCCTTTCCTTCATCAGGTGCGTTAATGGACTTTGTAAAATTTGCATGGCTTTCATTCTTAGATCTGAGCTTCGCTCATAATATCCCTTCCAAGGAAGCCATTTTTGCTTTTCTTCTTTCAACTTTCAAGGAACTTAAATAAAAATAATACTTTTTCCCTTTGCTTTTTTTTATCTTTAATTTCTTTAGCAACCAACTTTTCTCTTATTCACACTCAAAGTTTCTCAAATCTACAACTTTTTCACAAGTCATAGGGTCCTATTCTTTAGATCTGTCCATCAAAATTCAATCTTTTTCATTGATTCTAACTCACAATCCCACATGCAGATCGAAACTCTGAAACATGCCGAGCCGAGACTCGATCTTTCCTACGAGGCATCGACGTGAACCGGCTTCCATCCACGGCTGATTGCGAAGAAGAAGCAGGCGTGTCATCTCCAAACAGCACCCTATCTAGCGTGAGCGGGAAGCGAAGCGAGAGAGAAGCTCACTGTGAAGAGCTCGACATTGAGAGAGCTTGCTCTCGAGTTATCAGTGACGAAGAAGACGGTGAAACCTCGAGAAAGAAGCTAAGGCTCTCCAAGGACCAGTCCGCTGTTCTTGAAGAGAGCTTCAAAGAGCACAACACCCTCAACCCAGTAAGTATACTATGCACCAAAACTCAGTTGAATCATTATCAAGTTTGTCTGGTTGCTGAGAAAAAAAAAAGAAAAAGTAAAGCAAAGCAAATAAATTTTGGCCTTCCTCGTTTTTGATTCCCAAGCGAATTTTTACGTTACACAGACTTGATGGAGGGTCTTCAGTCTAGCAGTCTTCTACCAATATTTTTAAGGAAAAAAAAAAAACATTTGAGGTCCAAAGCAAGCGAGAAAAAGTCGATGCTTTCTAATATTTTCTCGGCAAACAAACAGAATTCTTTGTCATGTAGGTGTAGTCTGGCACTTTTTTCTGATACATAGGTGGTTTTTCTTATGGTTGCAGAAGCAAAAGTTAGCGTTGGCTAAGCAGCTAGGCCTCCGACCTAGGCAAGTAGAGGTCTGGTTTCAGAACAGAAGGGCAAGGTGAGAAATTTATTTCGTATTTTTATTATTAGGGTATTTTTGGTATTATGAAGTTAATATATTGAGGATTACTGTTATACCCATTTGGAGTAGCTTTATTTACGTAGACTTTGAAATATAATTTACAGGACCAAGCTGAAGCAAACCGAGGTTGACTGCGAATTTCTAAAGAGGTGTTGTGAGAATCTGACGGACGAGAATAGGCGGTTGCAGAAGGAAGTTCAGGAGCTGAGAGCACTGAAACTTTCCCCACAGTTCTACATGCAAATGACCCCACCCACGACCCTAACCATGTGCCCCTCATGTGAGCGTGTCGGGGTCCCACCTTCTTCATCATCAACCGTTGATGCAAGGTCCCACCAGATGGGGCCAACTCACCAGCGTCCGATCCCAATTAACCCGTGGGCCCCAACTCCATCTTCCATCCCACATCGACCGTTCGATGCAGTGCTCCATCCACGATCGTAGATTAGCTGCAAAGATCAACATGAAAAAAAACCATTTTGGTCCTTAAACTAGGTGTATTGTAACGTAATCTTATTCTTATTCTTAGCTAATAGCAAAGGTTGTTATAATGTGTACGGAGAAAAGATGCAAATATATTCAGTTTTTTAACAGCGTACCAATTTTTAGGTTCGACGTTCGGGTCTAAGATATGGTTGGTAGAACGTGATTTGGTGGGTCTTCATGTTTTGTATTATTGGACCCACCTTCTTCTCTGTGGGGTTGGGGTGACCTATTTATTAGTTTAGTTTTTATTAATTTATTTAGGAGGGTAAGGAAGGAAGACTGTGTCTGTAAAGTGCGTTTCTAATTAGTAATTAATTGTTTACCTTTAAAAAGTCAAGGAAGTTTGTGACTTTTTGTTCTAATCTCTAATGGAAACCCACAAATGATTATTGCTTATAATGACACAGGAATCTTACTTTATTATGTCCTTTATTTAACTTTTTAAACATGTTGGGTTAATATTTGTAGACAAAAAAGAAGCATGTGGGATTGGTTGTTGAAAGTTGGGGTCAGATGATGGTTTTTATTTCTCTCAATTGTAGCCAAAGTCCTTGTTCAAGGAGATTTTCAAAGTAAATTGAGTCCTATTGTTTGACAAAGAATTGGTCCTTATTTTCTTTACTTGATATTACTTTTTCTGAATAAGCATTTGAAACCCCATCCTTACGCGTTTTTCCATTCTTTTGAAACTTTCTTTTGGAAAGCAGTTGATAGTGGATTATGGTTAGACGTTCCACTTTTGATGACTATTGAACTTGACCATGGAAACTGGTGGCTGTTCATATTGTAGCTTGGAATGTGGCTATGCCATTGTTTATTTTTTGGGAATTTTTTTTTTAAAGAAATACTTTCAGGGAAAAAGAGCGAATAAAAATCAAAGGGCAGTTTTTAAGAACTGTTTGTTAGATATGTTTAAACATATGTTTTTAGTTTTTAAATAATATTACACGCATTTTTACATACTTTTTCACTCACATATATTTTTATACATGTTTTTAAATACATATATTAAACACCCGCATAACATCCAAACTCCAAAGTCATGAGTAAAATGGGTTCTGATACTCTTTTGTCAGCCTTCCTTTAAAAGCATACTTGATTTAATTGAAACCCACTAAATGAGAACCATATTGAATTTGTGCATTTCTCAAAAACTTTAGTCATTTCGCTTTTTCTTGTAGTCTCAAATAGAAAATAAGCTTTGTGAGGGCCATGAATGTTTAAGTCAAGAGTTTTTTATTTTATTTTTTATTTTTTTCATGCCAAGATTTGACCGAAATATGCTAGGAGCGAACCATAGATTTGCCAAAGTATTTGTCTTTGAAATGCATAGGGCTGTCAACATCTTATCGGACCCCATGAAATTGTCCGACCTGAAGCCATTTGATCTGATCAATATGGTTAAAATCTGACAAAGTTGGTCCAAGTCTTGGTTTTGGTTTCTCTCAACCCGTTGGAGCTAATCCAACTGATATCACTCCCTCCCTTTTTCCAATGATTTTTCCATCAATATTTGGCGAAGATCTTGAGATCTCAAACTAGATCTGGCGGGGACTTATTTCAACACGAGAAGCAATATTCATGCTCTCTTTGTTAGTAATTTGTAAGTGGATTATTTGAGAAAGATAGAGCCATATAAGGATTTCAAATTAGATCAAGCATGGGTGACTCTAGTTAACAAATTAATGCTTTGTTAGGGGTAGGGGAACGTATTTATTATAACCAAGGATGCTCTGATGGCTAAGTTAATACGGAGGATTTGAGTGAATAGTAATAGAGTAAAATTAGTTAAAAATGTCATACTTGGTTAGTAGAGTGATGGGGGAATTTACAAGGCAAATGAGGGTTGGATTTGACAAGAATTGTTCCCCTAAAATCTGGTTTTTTGTCCTATTACGTTATTGTTCTCTTGAATTGAATGGATGTTAGGATAATGCCTTTGAAATTGCAAGCATAGGGTGCATGTTTAATCGCATTAAATGCAATTGATGACTGGTGGAGGATAATAAATGTTGATTTGAGTGAGAATTAGTGGAATTTGATATAATCTTCTTTTGACAAAGACAGTACCGATTGACTCGTAAAGGGGAAGATGCCCTTGAGAGTGTAGCTATGTGACTATGTCATCCCATAACAAGTTAATTGTTAAGGATCTTCGGGGTCGAGGAAGGTCGAGTTGCCGAACATTTGTAGTGAGGACACTAATTCTTTGCAGGAGCTCGATCGGGTCAACACTCACTTTGGGTCAAGATAGTTTATAGGTCCAACCTTGATGGGTTTGGAAAGATGGGCCTTACCATGGGTCCAAAGGTTTCCTTAGGTAGGCTGATGTCCCGCTTTGCACCTTTAGGCACAGCCCCAGCGTAAAGGTTTCATGTTGTGTTCACAAATTAATCATGAAATTGGTTGTTTTCAGTTTTCACTGCAATATCTGTAATTTCGCATATTGTTAGTATAAAACTTATTAACTGTGATGAATAGAGCAGTGCACGTGCTCTGTCTACTAAGGAAATTGAACCAATCAACGTAGGATTGTACATGCAATCCATAGTAGTCATTTGGATGCTATTTGATGTGAGCTTGCCCAGCTTTTGATATCCTTTACTTGGAGTACACTGACTTCTGCGCAGGCCTGGTTATTCCCCATACCGTTTGAGTTGATGCTTGCTTGTTCTTTTGGATTGAGAAATGCCATTGCTTTCGTACAATAATTGATGCCATATTTCCATCTTGATTTAGTTCATATTCTTTTGCCTATTGGAGCATCTCCGTACCCTCCAAATGACTAGATAAATTTTGTGCAGGAAATTTTTTTCCCCTTCTTCTGTTCCTAATAATAATGAAAGGCTAGCAGTGCTAGATTTTTGTTAGCTTCTTTTGGAGAACACGGGCGTTGAGCATATCATAAGCTTGCATTTCAATCTATCCAACTTAAATGGAATATTGATGAAAGCTCGAAAAATGTGTTGAAAACACAAGAGTTATTTAGAACCCCCTAATAAAAGTTACGGCTCGATAGATTTTACACTAACTTACTACAAAGTGCAGAATAGTGTAAATGCGAGCGGATGAACAAATAAGCTACTCTAATTCATAAACTAAGCAACACAGCAGTATAATGGAATATAAAAGAGTAGGGAAGAAGGATGCAAACACAGAAAACACCGAGACGTGTTTTCAAAGAGGAAACCGAAGAACTCGGCGAAAAACCTCTCCGCCGCTCTCCAAGCAGAAATCGATCCACTAGACAATCAGTTGGGATACATGGGTTAGCAAGAGACCCTCCAAGCCTAATCTACCCGATGCACCTAAGCCCTCCAAGCTCCTACTCCAACAAGGCTTCTCGGAACCGTGTCTTGTCTAGCACCCCGGATCCCGCAACAAGCTCCATGTTGCATATGCCATTCCAGGTTTTTTTCTAATGCTTCCCAGCAGCACCAAAACGTCACATAGCACTCTTAAAGAGTGTGGTAAGTGTTTGAGTTATCAACTTTTCAATGGTGTGGAAATGGAGAGGGAAGGGTTGAAGAGATACCACAAGCAAGTGTATAGAGAAAGGTGGAGATGACAATCTCTAATTTCCTATGTGTTTGGCTAGGGTTTTCTCTCTGAAGCATACCTCAACATTTGTGGATAATGAGGGTATATATAGGATAGGTATAGAAAGTGTGAGTCAGTCAGTACAGGCTGATAGAACAGATTGCCTCGTGGGTGTCTCGCGGGAAGGCCTTACGTGCGAGATACTTGCGAGACACAGCTGTCTCCACTGGCCTGACTCTTTGCATTCCAGCATGTGCATGACACATGATTCATTTCATGGGAAGTTAGGTCGCGACATACCCGTGAGAATTCTTCAGCCTTCAAATGTTTGAGTTTTCACACTCTCTCTCTATCACACATCCCTTACAACAAATCCCACAATAGATACAGGGTATAAACGATTGATAATGATTACAATCAAATTTGGCATGGAATAAAAGCCAACAAAATACATAGTTGTAAATAACAACTTTACAACTGACTCCGCAAACTGATTGGGTTTTTCTCATTAGTTTGGGGGCAAAGTCATTGTGATTTTGTGAGGTCCGGTCAACCAAAATTACTTGTACAAAAGATGTTATTGCCCTATCATTTGAGTCTCATAACTGGTACTTAGGAGGAGGTCATTAGCACTGGGAAACTTTTTTCCATCAAGTTAGAGATAACTAGAAGGAAACAGTGTTGTATCGACATTGGGCCCTTGGATGCTTAAATCCGAGAGGGTGTTTCTACTTTCTTTGTAAACTCAAAGAATTTTAGTGAATCATTTTTTTCTTTTCTTTTTGGGGTAAAATATAAGCATATCTTTTGCATGATATAGAGCCTTTTTTACATACGGCTAAATGAGAGCTCTAGTTAGGTGTTTTATTAGGAATCTTTCTCTAATTTTCTTGTCCAACCCACCAAGAATTCTTGTAGTTCAAAGTTGTTGCTTCCCAATCAAGTAATTTCCTTCTTTGGAGTAGCTTAAATATAAGAAAGTAGTTGATCAAAATCTGTAACTACTAACTTACTTGGCTATGCCTCATGTGCTGGCCAAACTTACATATTGGGATTAGATTTCCTTTCGAACCAAACTCTTTAATTATCTGGGTACCCATATCTATGGTGTGCAGCTTCACCATCAGTAATCAATTATTTCTCTTTGTTTCATACCAGTACCACGACCTTTCCCACTTCCTAGCTGAGGTGACGAGGTGTATCAAAATCAGAAAGATATATGACCATTGATTTCTTTAATTTGTTTGTTTGTTTTTTGTTTTGTGTGTGTGGGGCTAAAATGCAGAATATATATTACTTCCCCACCTCAAATTGTTAGTCATTTATTCTATTTTGGGAGGTCTCAAAATGAAGTTCTCTTTGAAAAGTCAGTGAATAAATATCCTACTATACCATTTCATTAATTTATAAAGCCAATACATCTCTTTTATGAAAATTTAAAATTCATGGTTTTAAAAACTTCAAAGAATCGAATAAGGGACTGTTTATGTAAAAGATAGAGATGGCAATGAGACGAGGTTGGGTAGATTATAGGTGCTCCATCCTCTCTTCAAGGGAGGATCATTATAGGTCAGGATTATAAATGGAGTTATTTTGCCATCCTTATTAAGTAAGGTAGTAGCAGGAACATTGACAAGGTTGGACTGGTATGTCATGGCAAGGTGGGGGACATTTTGTGTCATCTCTAGAAAAAGAGGCTAGTTTTAAAAATTTGTACATTTTTATGTAAAAGATAATATATTAAATAATGTTCCCTTAAAAATTTGAATTTTCTAAACAATCTTAATAAAATGGGACAAAAGGAATATAAATCATAATAAAGTAATAAGAGACTGCTTAAGCTCTCAATTAAACAAGTAGAAATATCTCCAAAATAAAAAAAATAAACAAGTAGAATACTACCAAAATTCTCGAAATAATAATGAAAAAAAACCCTTCACTTTGCTTAGAAGCCACTAAGTTAAGAACATGTATATGTGATATTGTGTGCATAGTTACATACTGTAAGACACACACCATAGCTTGATTATAAAGTGAATAAAACAAATTATGTAGTAAATAGTCAAAAGAAAAAGAAACCAATAAATTGGTTTTCAAGCTTATAAAACTTAAAAATTTGGTAAAAAGCCAAAAAGGTGAAAATAATAGCTATATGATTCACTCTTAAAAGTGTAGCTCAATGCTTACATTCAAATAATGAATACCCATGTTCTTGTCCTCTCCTTTAGCAATAATTATCTTATACTCCTTTAGAAGTTCTCGATTATAAGATATGAATCATACATATATCGGATGTATGAGATATATTCTTTCTCCTTTAGGAGTTCTTGCTTACAAAAAAATCACCCTTGAAATATAGCAATTAGGCTTTCATCCAGAATAGTCCAAAGGCCTCAATAGAAAAAGGAGCAATTATAGCACAGAAAGATAATGCCCTATTCAGTATGTTCTTTAGCTGTAACAACTTTCCATTATTTAGAAGTATGAATGAAATGAACCAGTGCAGTGGTACTGGTATCATCGAAAAATAACACCTAGTTCAACTATGTCAAAAACCCAAAAGTTACCGACAGTATATAAGTGCCCCCATGTAAAAATATCACATCCTCTGTTGGATGTTGCATTGAACTTTATCATGTTTGATGTTCCATTTATCATCCTCTGGTCCTGCAATAGGTATAGGTCAATTTGCGAGTGCCCCCACAATTCAAATAACAACCACTATGTCAAAGACAAAGGACTAGGCGATGATACATTTAGAGATGGAATCAGCTTACAAGTAGCCCACACCAAACCCTCATAATCTTCAAGTTTGGTTGCATATGTGGGATCTTGATTACACAAGAAAGCACCGCTTTTGTTTTAACTTTGGGCAACACATGTTTTTTTTTGTCTTACCTTCTGTTTTTTTTGGATTGAATTGTTTTACCTGTTGAGAGGCTTTAAAACTTGCAACTGTATCTGTTAACTCTTTTTTTTCTCCCCCACAATAAATTATTATTATTATTATTTTTCTAGTAAGGATACAAATTTTATTTATTTCTCAACAATTATTTCACACATAGTGAGGTATCAAGTTGTGAGCAGTACAATATTACTTTCACATAACTCTACTTCTATTTTCTTATTTAATAATCACAACATGCCACTTTATTAGTTATGAAAAAGTTGTGAATTTTTTTTTGTAACTAGAAATAGTGTTTCATCTCTCTCTAATCGCTTGGTAATAATTTTTTTTTTATAAATATTTTTTTATTTATTATTTCTATATAACGAATTAATAATATGGTGGATTGGGTTAATATGATTTTTGGACTAAAACGATAACTTTAAATGAAGTATTTCCTTGTTTCTTTATGAAATTTTTACTTAATATTTTTGGTTACATTTCATTTATTGCTAGTAAAAATTTTAATAATAAAATCACTCAACAACCTTTACCTTGGTAAATAAAGACAAGTTCACTTTAAATCAATAATTTTTTTTTGTCAAATCAATATCATAAAAGTACATTGTACAAAAAAGAAAGAAAGAAATAAACTTGTGACCAATGCGAATAAGTTTAAGCGTAAAAGAGTTGTTTGATGATGACTTGTTGAGAGAGAGAGAGAGAGAGAGAGAGAGAGATGATTGCGATTGGGGCTTAGGTAATTGTCTAAATTGCCAAAAGGAAGAGCTGAAACTGCTTAATGCTTATTACTTGGAGACACATCAACATAGCATTAACATTGGGTAAGAAAAAAAATGCAAGATCCAAGCCAAGAGCCCAATGACTTTGCTACAGAGGTTGGGCTTTTGCCCACATCTTCATTGTATAGACTCATTTGAATACTTATTTTACAACACAAGGACAAAACTCACTCGTAAGGCTCAAGCCCATGCACAAAATCTTTCTCCCTCTGCTTTATTTTCAACAATAAATACACCTGAAAACATGTTTTATGTTTATCACACCAATGCAATCGACATTAAATGTTGGTTGTCCTCCTCCTTTTTTTATTTTATTTTAACAAGATGAAAATTTTAATCTAAGTATATATGTGTGTGAATCTCCTTTTATGTTGATTATTCTTGAGTCTACCAAGTCCAGCAACAATATTAAACATTCCCTTTTATGGCATAAACTAACTTTAACTAGCCCATAAAGACCCAAAAACTTATAATTGTCCATTAGTACAGGCAAACTACTCAGGGAGCTTATAGAATGGAAGACTGGAGGAAAATGGTAGATCGATGATAGGGAAATAATCTCCATCCAAAATGCTTCAAGTAATCACTCTTCTCATACGCTCAATAAAGGGAAAATATTTGTCAAAAGCCTTGTAATTGAGTGAGATTGACTGGTCTAGTTCATAAGAATAGTACTAGGGTTCAAATGACCCCTCCCCTCCCAAAAGCCTTATTGCTCAATTGCACATTTTGGCATTTCTAAGAAAGACATTCAAAATGCAAATATCATCTTTCCCGACTATTGAATTATTTATATATATATAAAAAAATAAAAAAAAAATCACATCTCTTCCCAATTATTTAACAAAGGTATGGAGAGAATTGTCTCAACTCTTTGACATGCACTTTCGAAATCCTAGGATGCATGGACACTTCATTAAGGGTGTCATACTCGTGTCGTATTTGTGTCGTACCATGTCATACTGGTAATGTACTTGCCGTTTTATGTTATATAAAGAGGGTCTACCTTTTACTCTACCAATTATGATATACCATGTTTTTGATTTTTTTTTTCTTTCCCTTTTTAAACTTGAGTATTTTATAAGAAAAGTAAAAAGATTACATGAAAGGCTGTGGTTGGTGGAAATGAAACATAAAAAATGAGATTGAGAATTTGCAATCGAAACTTGAGGGGTCTAGCGAAGTTTTCTTTGATGGCAGAGGCTGGCTATACACTGGCTATACATGTGTGAATAAAATTTCATATGAAACAATAATAACAAGAAGGCGATTAATATAACCTAGCTAGACTCAAATTCATAGTTTAAAGTTTTTGGTTAAATGATATCTCCATATGTTATATTAATTACTTATAGTAACTATATATATATCATGAAGTACAAATTGCATTAAAATGATTAAGGTAGAATTTTATAATGCAGAATCCTCCAAGAAATTCCCTATAATTTTATTAGTTGATGCTATTTTTAAATACAAATGGGACCATTTTCAAAGTCTCCTTAACGGGTGCACGAGGGCACCCATTAACAAAAGCCATTGTAGAATGGTGAGTGGAAATGGAAGGTAGGCAACGGCTGGTGAGGTAGTTGTAATTCAGTGCTATTTGAAGTACATAGCTCAGTAAGACTAATATTTGAGTTGGGTTTCATCTAAATTTGACCACTATAGAAACCTGGGAAGCTATCAAGACTAAAGCGCCTTAAGCTTATTTGAACAAGTTGGTTTTCCAAAGCAATTCCAAAACATGCTTTTATATCTTGTTATAAAGAACAAACTGAGGCTAGAGACAGACTTGAAAATTGAGATTGTGTTAGAGATATATTGTGTACGTTTTGTAGTAGACAAGAAAGCAGAGATTTTCTCTTTGTTTCAAGAAAAGAATATGATACGAAGTGTTGAATCTTGATAAATAGGGTTGTTGGTGATTGGGATATTAAATTAAAGGCAAAAATGCAAACTAACCCTTTAACTTTCTTTAGATTTTATTTCAGTCCTCTAACTTTACTTTCGTTCATTTCAGTTTTCTAAGTTTCAGATTTATTCAGTTAAGGCATCTTCGATGACTTTTGTTAAAATTTTTTGGAAAAAAAAATATGGAAAATATTTTTCAATTATTAATTGAATTTTTTCAATTTAAAAAATTTGAAGAAAAATTTATAAAATTGAAAAATTAACTACAACATATAACAAAAGTTGATGGAAAAGCCTTAATTGAATAAACTTGAAAGTTAGAGGACTGAAAATGAAATTTATAAAAACTTAGAGGGTCAATTTTGCATTTTACTCTAAATTAAATTGGTCAATTACTAATTTACTAGAAAAGATTGAAGTCTATACTCTATAGTAAGCAAGCTTGCTTGGGTAGCTATTATGTGTGCATTTGGGTTAGGATGAATAATGAAAATTATTTCGCTATTTAGCTTATTTTTGCTACTATTCATGAGCCATACTGCACTTTTTGGCACTATTTATGGGTTTCATTGTACTATTTTAACTAACTTTTATTTTTATCTACAGTACTTTCAGCAATAATTTTTCAGTTTCAGAAAATAAGCAGTATCCAAATACACCATATATGTCACACACAACTTTACCTAAATTCTAGAATATGTAAGGGAAAAAACCAAATATGGAGAGGGATTTCTGCTTGCTATAAAGCATGATGTGAGATTTAGAATTACTTTATGTCCAGGAGTAAAATAACACCTTTAAGAACAGAACTATATATTTTGCTTAAAGCGTTCGCTTATGTACTGTTTTGCATATGGTAAATTTAACCACATATTTTTAACATTTCATTTTTATGTGTGGGGTCAAACTCTACTTTAATAGATAATACTCAACACGTGAGATTTTAAATAATAGGTAGACTGAAGGGAATAAAGATCGAATTTAGGATCTCCTAATACTATGATAAATTATTGATTATCCCAAAAAATTAAGTTATTGGAATATGATAAATTTAATCATTTAAGCATATATTGATGCTAAAGTTGTTAGAGGTTGTTAACTTTTTTTTTTTTTGAGAAAGAGTTGTTAACTTATTTTAGTTGCATAAATGGGTAAACTCTCTTTGTAATGTATACGCAGTTTATAATACAATTTCCATTTTATTGGAATCTCATAGTTTCTCTCTAGTCTCTAGAATCATTTTTCATTTCAAGTTTTTGGGAAACTTTTAAATTTTTTATTTTTTATTTTTTATTTTTTTATTGGTGCTTGTGTTACAGTTATTTTTGTATATTTTTTGTATTTCTACAGTTCTAGGTTGGTTGAGAAATTCTTATCTCCAAGAAAATCACCCTTTTGGCAATGTCAATTAAAATACCATGCTGAGGAAAGTTTGAATGGGACTTTTGTAACTAAAGAATCACAGTACTTAAACTTGTGATGATGTATAAAACAACTATGGCTGGGCTGTGAAATTTTTTGTCATGGGGCTAATTGAACTCAACTTTGGGCCTGGAAAGGTCTATAGTTCAGCCTTACAAAAATAGCTCTCACTTGAAGATTTTGGGCTGAACAACCTTGTTTCAATAAACAACTCACTTCTTACCCTAACTTAATTCTTTTTTAATTATCTAATTGATACGCGATTCTAATGGTGTTTTATATGGTTTTCTAAAATGCATTGCCGAAGAATTTTTAAAACCATTGCTGCAAAACAACAAATTTTGCTACAGTTTTTTCACACTTGACCCTCAAAAAGCAACTTCCAAGTTTTGAAGCTCATCAGGTTCATGCAACATAAAGACCACTGAGGTGTCTTACCGTCTGTAGAAGAATTTAGAATAATATTAAATATTGTTGTCAACAGGCAAACTGATTTGATATATCCAAGTTGGGAGGAAAATATTGAAGGTAAAACTGCAGTTTTTTGAGCTAGTAGTTCATTAGAATACATCTATACAAACTTAAAATTATTTTCAAAATGATGATTGTTCTTTTGATTTCATACCGGAAGTAGATAGAAGTCAGATATTTTTAATTACTGTTAAAAATCGTTAATGTTGAATATTATCTTTATAGTTTTGACTTAGAAGTATGTGGTTTTTTTTGAGAAGATAGAAGTACGTGGTTAACTGATTAAATTTAGCAAATCCCAATATCTTAAACTTTTGGACAATCAGTAATTTAAAATGGTAGCCTAACCTATTAGATTATGTAGTTAAATGATTAAATTTACCATCATATTAAACTTTTTTTTCCATGTGTTAGGCCTCACCTTTTAAATTATGTGGTTAAATGATTAAATTTACCATATTAAAAATTTTGGGACAAAATTTTAAATTTAAGATTTTGAAATGGGAGGGAATATGAAAAAGAAAAGAGAATGTGACTAGAATATACTAAATTAAATTATTTGCATTGAATGTGTTTTTGCAAAACTTCCTTTCAAATGATAACAGTTCTGCAATCTATTTATAATTCTAAATACAATGGATTTACATCATTTTTAAATATTCTACCTATAATAAGAACTACTACCAAGTTCTAAATAGTTTTTGGAAGGTTTAATAATCCAATATGAAAATAATACTAGGTTAGAAAACTAAAGAAGTTACAAAAGCTGTAACTGAACTAATTAACTGAATTCCTGCATAATGTGTGGTAAATTTTGAAATTGTTTTAAAAAAAAATTATTAACATATTATTAGTTTTCTCCAATATTTTTTCTAAAAAAAAAAAGTTTTCTCAAATATTTCATCAATTTTTGTTATAAAAGATTGTAATATTTAGTGTTCTTTTCAGAGATAAAATAGAAAGGCAAGAAGAGTAGTGTAGTGATTTAATTACACTCTACGTGTTTACAAATTTAAAAATTGAATGATACATAGATAGATATATTTCAAGGACTATTTAAGAATTAAGAATGCAAATATTTTTTTGAACAAAAATATCATATTTCAAAAAAATTGTTCCTCATTTAAATTTTAGAAAAATGACATCAAATTTCATTATACTTAAATAATTAATGAAACACTTAAAATAATTAATATAAAAAAATAAATGTATTTATCTTTATCCTATTACTACTTTTTTAATTACATATAAAATAAATATGGCAACTACAATGTTAGTTCTACACATAACTACAATTACATGTCACTAAAAGAAGTTAGGAAATCTAAATTGTTAAAATTAATTTTAGTAAATTAAAAAATATTAAAATTTTCATGGCTTTTATGTTAGTTGTTGTCAAAGCTACTAAATATGAGGAGGGATGCCAAATTCTAAATCTATTATTATTATTATTATTATTCCAAAAAAATAGTTTCTTATGTAAAATTTATAAATATTATAATATAAAATCCTTTAATATAAATAACTAATGCACAACTATAGATAATAAATAAATAAATAAATAAATATATATATATATATATATAAACTCCATTGGCTAATTCAATGAACCAACACTTTAATATAAAAGTAAACTTTGTTGAGGTGGAAGCCTAAATAAATAAAATAAATCTGAATAAATGCACCGTATGGTAAAATATCATACTTTCTTACATAAGATCTGTACTGTTTATATATAAATATAATGCAGACCTAACTTCTTGACCGTTAATTTCTACAAAGCCGCTAATAAATCTAGTAAAATGATGTCGTATGAGTGATAGTTTTATAAGTGACAATACATGATGCACTAACTTGACCAGAATGTTGAAGTTTAAAAGCTTAATGACCAAAAAAAAAAAAAAAGGCTAGACCTGAAGTAAGAAAATGATAATTCACCCAAACTTTTTTTTTTTTTTTTTTGACTGAAAGAGGTAGGATTCACCCAAACTTAAGAGGGTCTAATTTGTATTTTGACCAAAAGTAATTACAAAATTAAACTTATGGTTTCAGCAAAAATGTAAATAGTATTGCTTTCCAAGGTTCATGTTAATTGCTCCAACATCTACCACCTGGATATGATCTAAGAAATTGTAAAATGGTTAATGTTGGGTTCTCAGGAATAGAATTAGATTTGAGAAAATGAATTTATATCATCTCTAGAGAACAAAAATAAAGATCTTGTGAAAAATGGTACTTGGTTTGCATTTTTCAATTGAATGATGTATTAAAATGAATTCAAACAAAACTGAAAAGGAAATTGTATTTGTTCAGAGGAGATTCTGGAAATCGTTGGTAAGTGGTAACTGAAACAATCAGAGCTCTATAATGCTGCACTGTTAACTTTCATCCAAATACATAAATTTACCCCCCAAAAAAATAGAGCATGACATATAGTGAGAAGGATGTCATTTTAATTACAACAATGCAGAACTGAAAACCATAAATAAGTCTGGCCAAAAAAGAAAAAAAAAAAAACATAATCAAGAAGACGCAAGTTTAATGATCATCAACAATTCCGGTGCAATTGGCCATTACACAAATGTAAACCATGCAAATCTTTGTATACCATACCCAGAAAAGAAACATAAAACAAAGGGAAAAAAAGAAGGGAAGTTTTTTAACCCCTGATTTGAATCCATCTTATTGAACTATTGGGGAATGAAGGATCTTCAATTTTACCTCAAAGACTTTCTCTTCAATTGCCCGCTCGATCTCTTGATAGACTCAATTCTCTGAAGCCTAATTTGCTCTCTAAATTTGGCAATGAACTCATCAGCCTTCTTATCCACATCAGGTCCTCCATAATTGACACTGCTTGAAGCAACGTTCTCATTGTTTGAACTTGCTCCATTGCTTGAACTTCCCCCAATACCAGTTTTGATAAAACTCTCTCTAACATCTTCATCCTCACTTTCTGTGTCTTCATCAGAAACCATGGTCACTGTGTCAACAAAATCTTCTTTCTCTTCCTCTTCAAACTCCATGAAAGTTGGCTTTGACATCACGGGTCCACTTTCACGGCTCAATTTCTCTGTCCTGAATGAAGTTTGATCAAATCCCATTGTCTTTCTGCCTGATTTTTCCACAAAATTTGGCTGAGCTTCCTTTGGCCATGTCTCCAAATTTCCATTCATTGCATCTTCTCCGAAATCTCCGACGGTCCAGGCCCCTGCCACTGCTTCAGTAGCTCTTGTTGCTCTGACTGACTTTCCCATTGACAAACCATCGACGTGGCTTCTAGGCATTGATTCCACCCCTGAATTCACTCTGCTCATCAATTTTTCACCTCTGCTTCCATTCAAGTCCTTTGGCACACTCGTGAAGCTTCGCCTCACATCCTTCTCCAATGAAAACTCTTCACTAACCGAACTAGAATACAGCTTCATCGAAGATGCTTTAGGAATCATTGGTGGGGGCGGTGGAGGTGGAGGAGGGGGAGAAGACTTGTAAAAGCTCTTCTTCTTCACCGAATCCTCTGCGTTCTTGGCTTGCGACTCTGTTGACATAGAAGACGAAGGAGATATCTTCCTTGGCGAAGAAAGTGATGTTGAAGGAGACAGCTTTGGTGAAGAAGTACTGGAATTGGTTCGTGATGAGCGAGAGATTTGGGACCTTGAAGACCGAGACTCAAGCCGATTAAACTCCGATTCCTCCATTGAAGGAGACAGAGTATACATGGGAGGACTATCAACTTCTTCTGTCATTTCCATTCTTCCAGACCTTGATCGCCATGGAATTGGTGAAGGAAGCACATCATTTTCCATCATTTCATCCTCCAAGTCTACATGAGTTGAACCTCCAGATTCCCCGTTTCTACTTCTATTATTCGAATTGCCCGAAAACCTTTTCGAACTCAGTTTTGAATTAGACCTACTAATTGAACCTCCAGAGGAGCCACTAGATTCAAATTCATTACCAGATTCAACGACACCTGGGTCAGGCACACGTGATTTCAAGCTCCTAACAGGCAAAAGCAGTGGCTTTTCGCCGATTATTGAACTTGTACTTCTCTGTTCATCAAGAACAGAGTTCTCTTGAGTTACAACCACCATTGGATCATTCCTATAGTACTGACTACTCCATGTTTGAACCTTGTTCTCATCCGACCCAGATGGAATTTCGGCCTCATCATCAAAAACCGATGATACCTGAAGGAATCTAGACACATATGAATGCGCATTATCGAATTTAGAGTTGTTAAAATCTTTCTCTGTTTCATCGTTTCGCCGGCTAAATAGCCCGTAAGAAACGGCTATACCGACAAAAACAAGGTGTAGAAGCTCCCAGCTTCTGGTGAATACAGTTTGGTTTATGAATTCAGGGGCTTGGGAAGGAAACAGAGGAAGAATGACTAAGAAAACTGTAACTATGAGTGCTTTGTATAGAAACTGTGAATAATACTTACTTGGGTTTGTTTGGTTTTGCTCTGTAACTAGTTTTTGGTGTTTGATCATGTTGATAGGCTCTGTATCTGCCATTGAAGAACACATATAAAAGCTTTTGTTTTGGATGCTCTTTGCGTTAGATAATAAAGAAGAAGAAGAAGAAGATGAACAAGGAGGAGGAGACTTAGGGGTTAAGGAAAAGCGAAGAAAGTGGGGGATCAAAGTTTTTGGGAGATGTAAGCAGATTTCAAGCTTTGCTTTTAGCGTCTCTTGCAAATGACATTTATGGCCTTTCCTTTATGCTCAATTTGCACAAGGTGCTTTTCTTTTCTTCCATTTTCTTTTTCTCTTTTTGGGAGGAGTTTGTGGCTTCGTGCAAAACCTAAATGGTGAACAACCTGGACTACTAATCCTAACTAAGAATCTGAGATTCCTGTAAGATGTGACTTGAGGCAAAAATTTCAAACATCTTGTTTTCACTTTTCATAACTAGTCTCATATTATTATGATTACACCTCCTCAAATGAACTTACACTTTACTGTATTATAACATAATGCAGGAGTTTAGGAGAGATGATCGGTAATAAGTCTGGCTCTTAAGTTTATTTATTTATTTTTTTGGAAAGGTTACTTTGTGAACTCAAAAACCTACAAATCTCTTTTAATAGAAGACGCTTGTTATCGCAACAAGATTCGACCTCTAAATTCACTTAACAAAATGATTCACTAAAAACGTTTTCACCATGAAATAGAATTGCAAAATTGAAAGGATTTTGTTCAGAAAATGGCAAAATGCAAGAGAATCTAAATTGGGAATTTGGGACATCTTGGAAAATGCAAGGGGCAAATAGGTTGCGTGGATGTGGTCAGTATTCTTCTTTTGGGCTGCCTACGCTAGCTTTTTGTGGAGGTTATTAAAAATTCAAAAGGATAAAAATAAAAAGAAGAGTATTTTCATATTTTACGACTTTGGAAGGAAAGCTTTTTTTTTTTTTTTTTAAAATTAAAATTTTTTTATTTTATTTTATTTTTTATAGTTTTCTTATCACACTTCTTTCTCTGTTCTTCAATTCCCATATTTGTGGTGATTTTAGAATTTAGATGCTCTTAAGGGCCACGCAGTAGTGACATGGATTTGCTTAATTTAATATTTTTCTTTTTACAATTAATGGAAAAGGAATAGAGAGAGTACCATGGTCTTAGTGATTTCTTACATCAAGCATAATTGGAAGATCACAACAATCTGATCCAAAAATTTGCTGACTAAGAAAGGTCTAGGTTTGTTATATTCTTATTAAAAAAGAATCATGCAGGCAAACTTGGGCTTATTATACCCATGGTCCATGACAAGAGGCAAGGTATTTTGCTTTCTAGCAAATTCTATACCTTGCACTTGCCAGATGCTACTCTTATTTATTTTTGAATAATCATATTCTCTTTTCTGAACAAAGAAGAAGAAATGCCAAAACCGACAGGATGTGTGCCCAAAATCATTCGGTTAGTATTTTCTATGTTTTAGAGATAGAATTGAAGAAATTCCAAACACTAACAAAGACTGACTGGAAGTCTGGGAATCTATGTAAAAGGTAGCTCAAAACTCTAAGCAACAAAGTTCCTTTGGCATATCTGGTGGTGTTGGTGTTGCATTTTGTTGCACCTTGACCATTTCACGGCCCCAAAAAAAAAATAAATAAATAAAAGGGAAAAAAAGCTCGTGGCCTTGTCTTATTCTGAATTCCTTCTTGTCATATGTGGGGTGCAAGATGTGAATAAGTGAAAAAATAATTTGTGAGCTTATGTATGGAATTGGCTGATGCTAAAATTACCTCATTGTTTATGAAATGAAAATAACCTGATTTATTATCATGAAAAAAAATGTCATGATTTTTTTTTTTATATACATCAATGGTTAAAGGGGAAGGGATATGAAAGTTGAATGTCTTCGTTGAAAGCTTTAAAAAAGATGCAAATTAGTTGAGCTATATAAGATTTTTAACATATCATGTGAAAATTGACAATTAGGAGAAAGCCTAAGATTTAGGAGGGAGAGTCAAATGTTAAAAACTACCTTCTTGTCTAAAAGAGTGATTAGATTAGTGTCGATTATCTCACATAAAAAGAAATATGTGGTTAAGTGGTTGTTACTTATTAGTTTAGTACCAACCAACCCAAAAAAAAAAAAATTGTACGGGTTTATTTATCGAGAGCGTTATCACAGCTTCAATAACTATTTCATTTATCCTTGAGAATAGTTGTACCTTAATGGAGTAGTGAAATTTAGATTCAAACTCTTATATTCATAAAAAATTCGATTGAGTTTATAGTTGTTCAATCAATGCAAATGAATTATGAGCTCCTTTTGTTATTGATTTCTTTTGTAATATTTTTATAATTGTATCATGTTTTTCAAGTAATGTAATTATATTTACATTGTTAAGAGTTTTGTAGTTTAATTAGTTTTTTATTTTTATTTTTTTTTAAATTCAGGATTTAAATCTTTTATTTCCATTTGTAACTATCAAATTATCCCAAAAAAAAAAAAATTTACATCAGTTTTAATTTCTTTGTAATTAGCTCTAGAAAATTCTATTGGAGACGCCCCTTCCCAAATTAATTTAGTTATACAAACGCTGAGATCTGATCCGAATCTAAACCTTCGCCAATGAAGATATATTTCCACCAAATCAAACACTACAATTCCGACACATATTCGATAATCGCTATCAAAACACGGCGGACGACTTCAATCCCACGTAAAAAGCACGATGGATAACTCAAAAGTATTGTGTTTATAGTTCGACATATCATATATGATAAGGTTCCTCTAGTGCACTTTGCTTATCCTGAAAATTTGTCCATTTATAGGATATCATTTAACATATAGCTACCTTTCTTTTTTAATTAATATAAAAAATAAAGTTTTCTTGAGAATCATCCATGTAGTGCAATGCGTTTGTGGGTGACTCACTCCTCCATTAATGCTATAATTTTGAACATGCAAAGAAGAATGCCGAAGGGTCATTGAAAAAAAGTATCTCTCTTTCTTTTCTTTTTATTTTTTTAGGAGAAAAAAAAAAGTATCTCTTTTAGCAATAATTATACCAAATCACTCGTATAATAACCCAATGAATGAACCATGTAGACAAATTAGTAGACTGATACGTGAGACGTTTTTTAATTGAAATACCAAATCACTCGTATAACAACCCAATGAATGAACCATGTAAAAAGGTTAGTAGACCGATACGTGGGACCTTTTTTAATTGTAATGAATGTGATCGTTTGTTGTGGGGCACAATAAATATTTATGTGAAGGGAGCTAGAAATGCATTGATTTTGAAAATAACTTAAATGACCAACTGAGGGAAGGATCTGCAAGTCGACAACCAAGTTGACTAAGATGACTGCATAGCTCGATCTAATTCGGTCTAAGGCCTGATTATCTCCTGACCAACTCCCACATGAACCATTCTCATAAAGCAGTATAAATTTAAATTACATGACATTCTCTCATTGAGATTTTACAGTGATAATTTGGTATCATTGTTACAAGTGATACTACTTTCTCATGCCTTTGTTGAGTCACTCCATTAATCATAGGTGTTAAACGGACTGTTTGGAATAGGGAAAGGAAGTGAAAGGCAAATTAAGAGGACAATCCTCATAAGATGATGAATTGATAAGGCATCCTTCTTTTCTATCATTTGTGGCCGAAAGTATGTAAGAAAGATTTGTAGCCAATGGATCTGATTCCCACACTTTTAATGTTTCAAAATTTACAAGATTGATTTTGGTATACATTTTTTTTTTTTGGGAGAAGATTTTGTATACCTTTCTAACTAAAAGAAACTATGAAAAGGAAATTACCTGCGTACTCATTAGGCCATCTTAATTAAAGTTAATGACAATGGTCTATTGGTTGGGCTTCTCTAACATCGCTGTAAAAACGCACTTATTATTACTTTTGTTCCACACCCATTCTATGAGAGCATCAAGGAGTGAGAAGCATATATTGCATATATTTTAATGGTTTGTGGTTGTGATTAATATGCCTTGTACTTAATCCTTTAGTGAGTAGGAAGACACAGAAGGAATTTATTCATCCATTGCTAAACCATTTACTTTTTAAAATAGAGAAATGCTAACGATTGTATGGGAAAAGAAATAAAAAAAAAAATTAATGTTTTGATAATTTTTTTAATTTTTCATAAAAGTTGTCAAAATTTTCCTAAAATAGATTATTAACCAATGCCTTAAGGGTACTTGTTAGCATTAATTGAAAAATAAATCCAACTCGTGACTTTTATTTATTTATTTTTTTTAAGAGTTTCAACCTATGGCGTTCGCTTCTGATAATAGCTCTCTATCATCAAACCAAAATACCAATCAGTTTTTAGTACAGGCGGGAATTGAACTCTAAATTTTTTATTCAACAATCAGAGACTTTACTTGTTGAGTTAACTAGAACCCACTACCCGTGACTAATGTGTCAAGTTATCTTTGGTGCATTATAAAAAATGTCTAATGAATATAGGAAAAGAAGGTCTCCAAAACATATGGACGACCTTCTGCCCTCAGATACCCACAACATTAAACCCTATATTAAGTATGGAAGTTCTTCTCAAAAAAGAAAAAAAAGAAAAAGAAAAAGAAAAAAGAAAAAAAGTAAGGATGTGACCGATAAAAACATTCAATGCTATAGTGGGTTACTCAGCGGTCACTAGGATCCATTAAACTAGCACACATTACAGACAAGACCATAAGTATCCCAATAATGGGGAGAGACATATAAATGACTTCCAACGGTCATTCACTTATTCATATATAAAGCCTACCCGCCTCACTAGCAAAGGGTACACAATATTATCAACAATTCTAGAATTATTTTCTTTGAGGTATCCTTACTCGAGCATTGGACACTTTTAAGCCGGTACCACACCAATACCCTCAATTGGTTTCATTTTTCATGTTTACAGGGTCAGAAGACCTTCGACTGTAGTCTTTTTGGACATGTAACCCAACTAAAGATTCCTACATCAACAGTATTTGTGGTAGACCTATGTGAAAGGAGCAATGCTACATACACAATATCTTTCACAACAAATTTCACAATGATTGAGTTGTCAAATTGTTATTGATTTTTATCTAGGTATCTTAGATATTACTTTATTGTCTACCATTTACAACTCGTCATTTCAACAGTTATGAGAAAAGTTGTGACTCCAGACTTATTAATGTGGAAGTAATGTTGCTCCTATCATAGGTTAACAACTCAATTTAGCAAAAAAAAAAAAATATATATATATATATAAATAATAAAAGTTAACTACTCAAGTGGTGTAAATTTAAGTGTATTTGTAAGATTATGTAATTCTTAGGATAAATTTTGAAGTACACTCCTAAAGTTTAGGGTTGTTTAAATTTTATATCCTAAAATTTGAAAATTTAAATTTTATACTCTGTAGTTTCCTTCATTAGCAAAAGTAGCTCTTCCATTAGTAGACTCGTTTACATGAGTGTCAACTGTCAAGTGACATGCTAGCACCCGAAGCACACTTCGAGCCATCTGATGTGTAATTTTTTGCAACGTCAGCCATCCCAAAACATCACCGTTTTACATCAAATTAAAATCCACTGCTGCCAACCCAAGAACGACGCCATTTAGCAGAAGGAAAAAAATATAATACAAAAACCCACGCTAGAAATAATAGCGGAGTAATTTTATTTTAGGCTAAGCTATAAATTATATACTCTCAATGTTTTCAATTTAGTACTTCAAGTTTTATTTTATATTTTGATTTCCGTATGAAACTTTAACAACATGCTGCCTAATTGTTACGTCTATACGTCTGATTCAGAATATTTGTAGTTTTAGTGAGAAAGATCGGCCGAAGCAGGGATTATAGAGAAGCTTTTGGCCGTGCGCCAAATGCAAGCTAAGAATCTTTTGAACCGTATATGGTAGATTCCAGAGCGGATAAAATCAATTACAACTCAGAAAACGATTATTTTGTTTTTTCTTTTCACGAGAGAGAGAGAGAGATACTGCATCTTTGCATAAGATTTTCAGGAAATATGCCCATACTGTTGATAAGCATTTTTGGGACACCTGTTCCTGGTTGCACTCCCAGTCAGTGTAATTGAATTTTTTGGAGGCACCTGATCATGTTCATGCGTGAGGAGACTCAGGTAATTTGCGATTTTGTGGTTCAAAGCGCTCCTAAAACCGTAGGACCTTCTGATGATTACATAATTTACATTGGTGCAATCTTCCATGATATCATCATTTATTTATTCGGCTCATAATGCTCAACTCTCTTACATTTTCATTCAAGAGAAAAGTAACAACTCAATTTACATGGGAGAACAACCAGAGTTTCAGATCTGCCTAAAGAAAAAACATTATTTGACTTTTTGTGTAGGCAAAGGGAAATGTTAGAAGGACAGAAAACTTTATCAAACATCTTCTATGCAATTTCGGAGGTTTGTCTCAGTAGACTTGGATGACACTAATTCCTCCCAGATGACCAGCCCTGATCGAGCAGCTACTCTCGCTGCGCAACTTCTCCCCTGAAATCCTCTCTTGTGCACGGCAGCCGACCCACATGCATGATATTCTTGCCAGAGCCGCCTGACCGACAACTCGAACTCGGTATATCACACTTAAATCAGCCCATATCTCACTTCCCACAGCACCTGGATCAAGACTTGAGTCGTACCCTTCAAGATCTGATTCAGTTACAACAACCACAGATCCATCATCAAATGCAATAAGATCTTGTGAAGCTGCTGATCTTGGGGCTTTCATTATTAGATCATTCATGTGGGTGTATATAAAAGCTTTTTTCACAATAAGATGATAGTATTCCAAGACAGCCTGTAATTACAACGAACAAAGAGTTGCTTAGAAAAACAACAATTATTTTTCCCCACCTAAATATGGATTAAATTACAGCAATACACAAAAAAAAATGAACATCATTAATTCATAGCCCAGAAAGAAAGAATCTCATTGGGTGAAAAGAAACATTTTGGTAATTCAAATCCTTGAGACCTACGGTCCAAACAAAAATTAGTTCACCAATTTTAAAATATGTTTTCAAAAAGGATAAAAACTGGTTTTGAAAATATTTTTTCCAAAACATTTATACATACATACATACATACATATATATATATATATAGATAAATAACGTAAGAACGTTATTAAAAAAAAATAGCCAAACCAATTACACTGGAAATGTACTACAGTGGCAGAAAACCCTGTTTGGTTCATAAAAATTGAATTTTAAAATGCGAAACAAGAAAAAACCTGTTGACTTAATTTTCTTAAAACTTTATTTCATGTCCTTCCTCATACAGCAAATCCCTCCTTGCAGACCCAAACCTTCCACACACAACAACACACAGCAAATCCTTCCTTACACCCAAAGCAACAACAATTACCAACAAAAATTGCAGGAAAAAAAAAATGCTTCCAACAAGCACAACATCCACCCAAATTTTTTCCACAAAACATTGCAAGAATCAGAAAAATAATAAATAATAAAAAATTGAAGAAATACTGTTGTGACAGTTCAATTTGCACTGGTTGTGACTGATACGACCCCAAATTGCAAAATGGCAAATGGGTTGGATAAATTCAAGTCATGACCTGTTGATCAATTCTGGGAAGAGAGAGAGAGAGAGAGGTTGGGGGGGGGGGGGGGGGAAGCAATGGGCAAGGGCAAGCGGGGGGATTTTGCAAAGAGAGACGTATAATGAAGAAGATGACGAGAATGGATCTAGGTGAAGAAAAGAAAAAGCCCTGTCTGAAGCAATTTGAAGGCATGATGGCTTTTATTTTTAAAATTGCCACTGCTTTTGTTAAAAATACAAAACTAATCTTGAAAACATCTACAAGATGTTCTGTTTTGGTGTTTGCAAGTAAAGACACCATTTTTAAGTTGTGTTTTTTGAAAACATCTAGACTAACAAGTTAGTGGGACACACACCAACCAAACAGCCAGAAAGCATTCCTTAAATGATTAACCTAAATGAAGCTTAACAATAACATGGTTCAGTTCCCATGCATGGTCAAACACATAGTAAAATGGAAATTTAGCCGTCTTCTTCTAAACAAAGAAAAACAAGAATTCCCGAGTTTCAAAAGTCAATTCTCAGATAATGACCCAGACATCAGATGCAAAACCTTCACCAAAAGTTTAATAAATACCTGCCACTGGGAGGAAGCTAAAAGCACCCTTGGCCGGATTGATCTCACATAGTCATATGCAGCCTCAGGTGTCATCTGTTTGTGTTGCACCTATAAAATAAAATTGAACCTCAGGATATGAGGAAAAGTTTCAATAGATTAGCTAAAAGAATTTTTCTTTGGCAGGGAACTGACCAGGTAGCATATTACAACAGTAGTGCTGCGTCCCCGTCCGGCTTTGCAGTGAACATATGTAGTTCTTCCACAAGACGCATTTTCTGCAAGATAATGACATGAGAAAGCTCAGATATTCATAGGAAACATCTCCTCGAAGGAAATTTAAGTTTTATTGATTTATTATATATTGAGAATTAAATAACCACATCCCTGACATTTGGAGACAAATTTCATCAAATGATAAAAAAGCTGATATTGTTCTACATAATCCAAAGCAGGAAAAGGATGGTGCAAAGAATGCTTACCATGTATGAAGTTTACAGCATGGCATATATCATTAAGTGATGGGGCAAAGCAGTAGTCTCTTGTTGGTATCACCAGATGGTCAATACCATGAGCCTGCAACAATTTTAATAAATAAGATTGTAAATTATATAGAGGAACTTCATAAACATCCTCAAATTAGGATGAAAGCCTAGGATGGAAGTTTACAGATGTGCCTAGGAAAACATAAATGATTATCAAACACATCAAAGAGAGATTTATGCCGAGAAAAACATAAATGATCAGCATCCCACCACAATAGTTACCAGATCATATGTTCAAGGTGAACAAATTAAGTTTGTTGACTATGCGCTAAACCCCTAAGGCAAAATGTCAGAAGAAAACCTATTTATTTAAGTGGAAAAATGCTTTATTGAACAGGATCTTCTTTCATTGAAAGAGAAAATATTATTCCCTTTAATATTTAGTACTTGAAAAGAATATTAAGAATCAGGCTGGATTAAATTGGTGACCTCATCCACCAAATGTTGTTTACTAGGGGAGTGGATATGCCATTAAATTAGAGAACGAATGGCTCTTAAATATTTGCTAAACCGTCTTAAGATTATTTTCATACAGCTTTAGATTCTTCCAGAAGCAGCACAGACATGAGAAACCAAGTTATTTCTCTTCCACGCAGATTTTACGTTCACATTTAAACAAAATATAGTTAGTTAAACAAGAATTATGATGAATCTCCTCAAGTATAGAGGAGTACAAAACTGAATCAGCCTCTTTTGCCCTTTTAATGAAGGCATTAAAGAGTACAGAAGTATCTAATGCTCATACCAGCCAGAAAGTTTCACAGTTGATTAAAAAAAAAAATTATATATATATATATATATATACACACATTAAAATAAATAAATAGATAAATAAACATTAAGCCTAGTAAAGTTGATGAGTATTTTTAGGCCCCAAGGATGAAAAGGAAATTACCTGCGTACTCATTAGGCCATCTTAATTAAAGTTAATGACAATGGTCTATTGGTTGGGCTTCTCTAACATCGCTGTAAAAACGCACTTATTATTACTTTTGTTCCACACCCATTCTATGAGAGCATCAAGGAGTGAGAAGCATATATTGCATATATTTTAATGGTTTGTGGTTGTGATTAATATGCCTTGTACTTAATCCTTTAGTGAGTAGGAAGACACAGAAGGAATTTATTCATCCATTGCTAAACCATTTACTTTTTAAAATAGAGAAATGCTAACGATTGTATGGGAAAAGAAATAAAAAAAAAAATTAATGTTTTGATAATTTTTTTAATTTTTCATAAAAGTTGTCAAAATTTTCCTAAAATAGATTATTAACCAATGCCTTAAGGGTACTTGTTAGCATTAATTGAAAAATAAATCCAACTCGTGACTTTTATTTATTTATTTTTTTTAAGAGTTTCAACCTATGGCGTTCGCTTCTGATAATAGCTCTCTATCATCAAACCAAAATACCAATCAGTTTTTAGTACAGGCGGGAATTGAACTCTAAATTTTTTATTCAACAATCAGAGACTTTACTTGTTGAGTTAACTAGAACCCACTACCCGTGACTAATGTGTCAAGTTATCTTTGGTGCATTATAAAAAATGTCTAATGAAAATAGGAAAAGAAGGTCTCCAAAACATATGGACGACCTTCTGCCCTCAGATACCCACAGCATTAAACCCTATATTAAGTATGGAAGTTCTTCTCAAAAAAGAAAAAAAAGAAAAAGAAAAAGAAAAAAGAAAAAAAGTAAGGATGTGACCGATAAAAACATTCAATGCTATAGTGGGTTACTCAGCGGTCACTAGGATCCATTAAACTAGCACACATTACAGACAAGACCATAAGTATCCCAATAATGGGGAGAGACATATAAATGACTTCCAACGGTCATTCACTTATTCATATATAAAGCCTACCCGCCTCACTAGCAAAGGGTACACAATACTATCAACAATTCTAGAATCATTTTCTTCGAGGTATCCTTACTCGAGCATTGGACACTTTTAAGCCGGTACCACACCAATACCCTCAATTAGTTTCATTTTTCATGTTTACAGGGTCAGAAGACCTTAGACTGTAGTCTTTTTGGACATGTAACCCAACTAAAGATTCCTACATCAACAGTATTTGTGGTTGACCTATGTGAAAGGAGCAATGCTATGTACACAATATCTTTCAAAACAAATTTCACAATTATTGAGTTGTCAAATTGTTATTGATTTTTATCTAGGTATATTAGATATTACTTTATTGTCTACCATTTACAACTCGTCATCTCAACAGTTATGAAAAAAGTTGTGACTCCAAACTTATTAATGATTTAATGTGGAAGTAATGTTGCTCCTATCATAGGTTAACAACTCAATTCAGCAATATATATATATATATATATAAAAATAATAAAAGTTAACTACTCAAGTAGTGTAAATTTAAGTGTATCTGTAAGATTATGTAATTTTTAGAATAAATTTTGAAGTACACTTCTAAAGTTCAGGGTTGTTTAAATTTTATATCTTAAAGTTTAAAAATTTAAATTTTATACTCTGAAGTTTCCTTCAATAGCAAAAGTAGCTCTTCCATTAGTAGACTCGCTTACATATGAGTGTCAAGTGACATGCTAGCACCCGAAGCACACTCGAGCCATCTGATGTGTAATTTTTTGCAACGTCAGCCATCCCAAAACATCACCGTTTTACATCAAATTAAAATCCACTGCTGCCAACCCAAGAACGACGCCATTTAGCAGAAGGAAAAAAATATAATAAAAAACCCACGCTAGAAATAATAGTGGAGTAATTTTATTTTAGGCTAAGCTATAAATTATATACTCTCAATGTTTTCAATTTAGTACTTCAAGTTTTATTTTATATTTTGATTTCCGTATGAAACTTTAACAACATGCTGCCTAATTGTTACGTCTATACGTCTTATTCAGAATATTTGTAGTTTTAGTGAGAAAGATCGGCCGAAGCAGAGATTATAGAGAAGCTGCTTTTGGCCATGGGCCAAATGCAAGCTAAGAATTTTTTGAACCGTATATGTTAGATTCCAGAGCGGATAAAATCAATTACAACTCAGAAAACGATTATTTTGTTTTTTCTTTTCACGAGAGAGAGAGAGAGATACCGCATCTTTGCATAAGATTTTCAGGAAAGATGCCCATACTGTTGATAAGCATTTTTGGGACACCTGTTCCTGGTTGCACTCCCAGTCAGTGTAATTGAATTTTTTGGAGGCACTTGATCATGTTCACGCGTGAGGAGACTCAAGTAATTTGCGATTTTGTGGTTCAAAGCGCTCCTAAAACTGTAGGACCTTCTGATGATTACATTGGTGCAATCTTCCATGATATCATCATTTATTTATTCGGCTCATAATGCTCAACTTTCTTACATTTTCATTCAAGAGAAAAGTAACAACTCAATTTACATGGGAGAACAACCAGAGTTTCAGATCTGCCTAAAGAAAAAACATTATTTGACTTTTTGTGTACGCAAAGGGAAATGTTAGAAGGACAGAAAACTTTATCAAACATCTTCTATGCAATTTCGGAGGTTTGTCTCAGTAGACTTGGATGACACTAATTCCTCCCAGATGACCAGCCCTGATCGAGCAGCTACTCTCGCTGCGCAACTTCTCCCCTGAAATCCTCTCTTGTGCACGGCAGCCGACCCACATGCATGAGATTCTTGCCAGAGCCGCCTGACCGACAACTCGAACTCGGTATATCACACTTAAATCAGCCCATATCTCACTTCCCACAGCACCTGGATCAAGACTTGAGTCGTACCCTTCAAGATCTGATTCAGTTACAACAACCACAGATCCATCATCAAATGCAATAAGATCTTGCGAAGCTGCTGATCTTGGGGCTTTCATTATTAGATCATTCATGTGGGTGTATATAAAAGCTTTTTTCACAATAAGATGATAGTATTCCAAGACAGCCTGTAATTTCAACGAACAAAGAGTTGCTTAGAAAAACAATAATTATTTTTCCCCACCTAAATATGGATTAAATTACAGCAATACACAAAAAAAAATGAACATCATTAATTCATAGCCCAGAAAGAAAGAATCTCATTGGGTGAAAAGAAACATTTTGGTAATTCAAATCCTTGAGACCTACGGTCCAAACAAAAATTAGTTCACCAATTTTAAAATATGTTTTCAAAAAGGATAAAAACTGGTTTTGAAAATATTTTTTCCAAAACATTTATACATACATACATACATATATATATAGATAAATAACGTAAGAACTTTATTAAAAAAAATAGCCAAACCAATTACACTGGAAATGTACTACAGTGGCAGAAAACCCTGTTTGGTTCAAGTTATTAAAAATTGAATTTTAAAATGCGAAACAAGAAAAAACCTGTTGACTTAAGTTTCTTAAAACTTTTTTTCATGTCCTTCCTCATACAGCAAATCCCTCCTTGCAGACCCAAACCTTCCACACACAACAACACAGCAAATCCTTCCTCACACCCAAACCAACAACAATTACCAACAAAAATTGAAGGAAAAAAAATGCTTCCAACAAGCTCAACATCNGGGGGGGGGGGGGGGGGGGGGGGGAAGCAATGTGCAATGGCAAGCAATGGGATTTTGCAAAGAGAGACGTATAATGAAGAAGATGATGAGAATGGATCTAGGTGAAGAAAAGAAAAAGCCCTGTCTGAAGCAATTTGAAGGCATGATGGCTTTTATTTTTAAAATTGCCACTGCTTTTGTTAAAAATACAAAACTAATCTTGAAAACATCTACAAGATGTTCTGTTTTGGTGTTTGCAAGTAAAAAAGAGACACCATTTTTAAGTTGTGTTTTTTGAAAACATCTAGACTAACAAGTTTTTTTTTTATTTTTTTTTTATTTTTTTTAAGTGGGACACACACCAACCAAACAGCCTGAAAGCATTTCTTAAATGATTAACCTAAATGAAGCTTAACAATAACATGGTTCAGTTCCCATGCATGGTCAAACACATAGTAAAATGGAAATTTAGCCGTCTTCTTCTAAACAAAGAAAAACAAGAATTCCCGAGTTTCAAAAGTCAATTCTCAGATAATGACCCAGACATCAGATGCAAAACCTTCACCAAAAGTTTAATAAATACCTGCCACTGGGAGGAAGCTAAAAGCACCCTTGGCCGGATTGATCTCACATAGTCATATGCAGCCTCAGGTGTCATCTGTTTGTGTTGCACCTATAAAATAAAATTGAACCTCAGGATATGAGGAAAAGTTTCAATAGATTAGCTAAAAGAATTTTTCTTTGGCAGGGAACTGACCAGGTAGCATATTACAACAGTAGTGCTGCGTCCCCGTCCGGCTTTGCAGTGAACATATGTAGTTCTTCCACAAGACGCATTTTCTGCAAGATAATGACATGAGAAAGCTCAGATATTCATAGGAAACATCTCCTCGAAGGAAATTTAAGTTTTATTGATTTATTATATATTGAGAATTAAATAACCACATCCCTGACATTTGGAGACAAATTTCATCAAATGATAAAAAAGCTGATATTGTTCTACATAATCCAAAGCAGGAAAAGGATGGTGCAAAGAATGCTTACCATGTATGAAGTTTACAGCATGGCATATATCATTAAGTGATGGGGCAAAGCAGTAGTCTCTTGTTGGTATCACCAGATGGTCAATACCATGAGCCTGCAACAATTTTAATAAATAAGATTGTAAATTATATAGAGGAACTTCATAAACATCCTCAAATTAGGATGAAAGCCTAGGATGGAAGTTTACAGATGTGCCTAGGAAAACATAAATGATTATCAAACACATCAAAGAGAGATTTATGCCGAGAAAAACATAAATGATCAGCATCCCACCACAATAGTTACCAGATCATATGTTCAAGGTGAACAAATTAAGTTTGTTGACTATGCGCTAAACCCCTAAGGCAAAATGTCAGAAGAAAACCTATTTATTTAAGTGGAAAAATGCTTTATTGAACAGGATCTTCTTTCATTGAAAGAGAAAATATTATTCCCTTTAATATTTAGTACTTGAAAAGAATATTAAGAATCAGGCTGGATTAAATTGGTGACCTCATCCACCAAATGTTGTTTACTAGGGGAGTGGATATGCCATTAAATTAGAGAACGAATGGCTCTTAAATATTTGCTAAACCGTCTTAAGATTATTTTCATACAGCTTTAGATTCTTCCAGAAGCAGCACAGACATGAGAAACCAAGTTATTTCTCTTCCACGCAGATTTTACGTTCACATTTAAACAAAATATAGTTAGTTAAACAAGAATTATGATGAATCTCCTCAAGTATAGAGGAGTACAAAACTGAATCAGCCTCTTTTGCCCTTTTAATGAAGGCATTAAAGAGTACAGAAGTATCTAATGCTCATACCAGCCAGAAAGTTTCACAGTTGATTAAAAGAAAAATTATATATATATATATATATATACACACATTAAAATAAATAAATAGATAAATAAACATTAAGCCTAGTAAAGTTGATGAGTACGTTTAGGCCCCAAGGGAAGAGGGAAGGGGAGATTCAATCTAGCGACCTCTCCTTTGTGAGGCACGGTCCCCAGCCAATTGTGCTACCCCTTGATGTTAAATTCTAAAAACATTTTAGAATTTTAACATTTAAAAATTTATGAAAAGGTATCCAGCTGCATACTGACAAAGGATAGAACACTCACATAATATAGAGATCTTGGAACCAGAGTCTCATAGGGCTCATTTAGTGTGACCACTCCGCAAACACCAAGCTCCTTTAAGCGGGGAACATCAGTAGGGAATGGAACAGCACCTAACAGTATAAACTGAAAATAGGATCATTAGATCTGGTTTCTTACAAATAAGTACTACTCTCAAATACAAATAAAAATAAATAAACACCACAGATACCCAAAAAATAGTCACCAGTGAAACAAATGCATATGAAACTTGTAAGGAAAAAAAACTGTTTATATCATTAACAAAAACATGCAGCCATTTCCCATTACTTACAGATAAAAAGAGAAAAGTAGTTAACAGCAGCTAGCAGAAGCTATTGAATTTAAATTTACAATAAAGGACTGTGGAAAACAGAATTAATCAGCAAAGTACTTGGGAGAAAAGAATACATACAATGTATAGGAATGAAAAATTCAATAAACTGCACAGCTCACACAAGAAATTCCATGAATATCAAGTAACAAGGATAAAAAAATGAAACAATTTTAACAGACCAATAATTTAGGGGAAACAGCAAGATATAAGCTGCAATATGAAGTGCAGTGAAATAATATATCCTGATAGAGACCACAAAAAATTATCATAATGAATGGTACAAATAATAAATCATAACAATTAAGGAATTTCCATGTTCTTTCAATTATACTTGATTAAAGATGGGGGCGGCCCTATTCATGAAAAGATAAGGGAGAGTCGCTTGAGATGGTTTGGTCATGTTCCAAAAAGAGTGATTAATGCACTGGTAGTGGCAAGAAAGAGTGGGTTGATTCAAGTTGATGGAGCGAAAAAAGTAGAGGAAGACTAAAATTAAATTAGCATTAATAATATAAAAAAGGACATGTCAATTAACAAAGTAACAATGAGTGCAACTTCAAGTAGAATAGAATGAAGGAAAGTAATACATGTGACAAACCCAAACTAATTTATCAAGGATCAATAGCTGACCCCAAAAAAATTGGGGCTAAGGCTTTGCTGTTGTTGCTGTTGTTGTTATACTTGCTTCTCCGCTTTCCACTTACTAAAAAAGGATTTATGATATGTGGTCCCCATTCTGCTCAGATAAAATGTCAATCAATTTTGAAGGAGTAAGGGGGGAGACAGATTTTGAATGGAATCAAAAGGAAAAAGTATATTTTGCATATCATAGTGGAATGACTGGCTGTAATAATCAGCCCTATATCCCATTGTAGATCTTTATAGAAAGAAAACACCAACAAAATCCCTGGCTTTTGAGCTATTTCATCTTCCTTAACATTTGGTATTAAAAACCTATGGCCATTGCTATACATTTTTTCACAAAAACAGAAATACCCACATAAAAACAAGCTAAAAAAATGCAACTCAATACTCATTCAATTAAAATAAACCACAACAAAATCGTCATCACAGAAAACAACGTATATATCATTCAAAATCAATCAACAAACACTAATATGAAAAATACACCATTCATAACATTCTTCACAAAATTGCAACTCATTGCAACACACCATCCAAAATCAATCAACAAGAACAGACATCACATATATATATATATATATATATATAGCACATCATATAGTGAAATAGCTATAAGGAATAAACAAATTCAAGAAAATTATACCTCAGCGACCCTGTCCCACCACCTGAACTCGGCCTGAATCTTATTCCTAACAACATTGTATAGCAAAGTCGGGTAGAATAGAGCGCGAGCCCCAGCTCCGATCAAAACCCGCTTCGTATCCGAAACAACAACGCCTTTGCGCTCAAAATCGATACCTAAATCGAAATCCCTATCGCCAACACACCTACTAGTCACTTCTTCACCAATTCCCACCTCCCCTCCCCCCTTCAATTCCTCAATATACATAATAATATCCACAAACAGATACACACTAATCAATCACTGAAACACCGAATTCTGACACGAAATAAAACCTAATTACCTCACAACATAATTACAATTCACATCACCTTAATTTTTCACACCATAACCCTAAAAAAAAAAATAATAATAAAAACCCTAAAATTTTCTTCTTCTTTTTTCTCTAAATTTGTGGAAGAATTTACTGAAGTAGTAGACGGGAACTGGAATTTCTACAAGGAATCGAAGAGCGGAGGATCGGGATGGAGTTTGATCTGGAATCGAAGTTTCTGAAGGAGATCATCACCATATTTTGTGAAAATTGGATCGATCGGACGGTGAGGATGGGGAGGATTTGAGAATTGAAAATTTGAGAGGAATTTGGGATTGAGAAAACCCTAACCCAAGGCTAGAGTTTTGCTTGGATGAGAGGATGGCCTGGGTTCTACTCCACCTTTTTGGCTCAACAAACTCTGAGAAAGAGAGAGAGAGAGAGAGGACAAAGGGAAACGAATGGAAAATAACGTGGAGGGATTGGTGGGAAAAGAAGGTTAAAGTGTGAAAGGCGGTGAGGGAAATAATTGTGAAAGTCAGTGATTCAATTGCCACGTAGGGTGAGGAAAGTAACACTGACTGAGTTTTAAGTTTGGGGTTTTTGTTTTTGTTTTTTTTTTTTTTTAACCAACAACGAAAGTTCTGGTTTTGTCCTATATAATAACCAATACCGACATGGCACATAGTTTGCTTAAGATGAGATGTAAACTTTAATTTCATCAATTTTAAATATATTTTGTTAATAAATTATTTAAGAAAAAGGTAGATATGACTTTTATAAAAAATAAAATAAAATAATTTATCAAAAAAAAATCAGTTATCTCATTTCTTGTTCTATAAAAAGTATGTCATGAACGAGGATGATAAAATAGTCTCAGTGTGAGTCTATATATGTCGATTAATAATAACATGCTACCTTAATAATTATAAAATTTGTTGCGTTTAAAGCTTAGCTCAATAAAAATATATAAAAATAATTCATTTTATCCTTAAAATATAATACATGTTTTATTTTTGTCATTAAATTTTTTTTTTTAAAGTTTTACTTTCGTACCTAAAACAATGTTTTTATTTTGTGTGAAATATTTTACATATCCAAATACGATGTAATGCAAGTTTGATCACACTTTAGTAGTGGAAAAGTGTTGTTATAGTTATGAAGAAATAGAGTGAAAGAGAAACTAGAGAAAAGCAAGTTAAAAATACATTTGTTGTGATTTCGTCACTCTTTCGTAAGACATTAGCTTTTTAATTTTTTAATTTTTTGAGAATCCGTAAGACATTAGCTTGAGCGAGGGGCTAACATTAGTATTTCTATTAGGCACTTGCTCAACTGAGTGTTAGGTGAGATTAATTATAAATTCTGTAGAATTTATTGTCAAATACAGTTGCATCACTTCATATTTAAATGTTTGTGGATGTCAAGAGATTGTCTAGGCTAAAGCGTTCTTCTAAATTTCTAATAGTTATAACATATCATTTGTGACTTTTCATGATCTATATATAACTATATATTGTTTAAATTATAATTATTAACTGGATATTGGTTTCACTCAAGAAAATCATAAAATTTCAAAAACACAAAATACCACGTGGGAATCTTCAAAATTGCTATTTGTAAGATCTAATAAGTTTGTTTCATTGAGACAAATTTGTATGGGAGCAAATATTGCTTAAGGATAGCGTCCATTAAGGCCTTTAAGCCATTGTTCTTTGTTTATTTTATTGTTTACTCCTTTGTTCTCCAAAAATCTTCAATAATATTTCATAGAAATGGAAAGAAGGATATGAAGTGGCTTTCATAGTGATGCATCAAGCATTGTGAAGAACATTATTATGAAGATCCAATGGAACAATACTTAAGAGAAAGAAAGATTGGTCAATGGCAAGCGAAAATGACGCCTCTTTTTAATTGTAGATACATCGGAGGAAATCTTCATGATTGAACATTATAGGCACGATATAGAAGCATTTTTTTAAAATGTTAATAAATGTTCTTAAAAGAATAATCTAAATAGTCTCAAAGGCTATGTCATTTGTTGAAAGAATGACCTCAAATTCATGAATGCAGATTCTTAAAATCAAAAGAAAAGGAATAATAGCAAATAGCAATGCGAGTGTGGCAAATGCTATTAAAGAATTATTTCATGTAAAATGATGTGTGCGTGATCATCATAGTGTTATATGAGTATTTCATGTGTGATTTGATTCTAGTGCAACATTGCATGTTTGCAAAGATAAGATACAATTCAAGGATTATGTTCAATCCAACCGATGAACAAAAGATTAATGGTAATGAATTGTGGATTAATGGCAATGAATTGTGAATAGTGAAAAAAAGTTAGTTTCAACTAACATTCTTTGTATACCAAGAAGTTGAATTCTTATTGTGAAGGAATGTGAATATTTGAAAAGGATTATTCTAATCTTTGTTTGTTTACATTCAATGTTATGAGACTGCAAAATATGTTGGCATATTCAAGTCAACTTTTATGGCATGAAATCATCATTGTTATGTTTTACATCTTTTAACTTCGCTAGTTGAAACATTATGGGGAATTGCACTATGTTAATCTTAAGCACATGGAGTGGTAGATGGCTCAGTATGCAAGCATCGTTTGCACAGCTGATAATTTAGAAAGCACAAGGCAGGAGCCTGTGGTTGCTACTAGGAGTGGAGAGCTCAAGTATGTTTTCTAACTACATATACAGGAAGTTGTGTGACTATCGTTTGCAGTTTGCACCACATCCATCAATAATGAGTCTGTGTGCATGTGTTTATGGTTTATGTGCTCTATGATTTGAATCTGTTTATGCATTGTAATTTGAACCTTGATTAATTAACTACCCATATTAAGAATTGAACTCAATCAATTAAAATTTGGTAGTTAAGAGGATCGAAACAAAGTTTTTCACATGCGATAGGAGAGGTTCGCAGAAAATGGATAGCATGATTACAAGCATATGTTCAAGAAAAAAAGTTAACAACAGTGGGCCTTATAAATTTGCACAGTACCAGATATGAATTATCCCTTAACCATATGAATGCCAATAATGATGCACTGTTTTCATCGTTGTATAACAAACTTTGTTCTTGCATATGGAAACATGTTTCCACAACCATAAACTGAGTGCTTCAGCAAGCTTCAACCAGAGATTGTGAGGCAAACGTGGAAAAAAAGAAAAATAAAACTGTACATGAAAACAATCCCCACCAAACGTATAAATTGATTTATGGTTTAATTAAACAAGGTAATCTAAATCAAGTGTGAGACACTGACTCCTTCATGAGCCCAAGAAGTTCATTGATGAAGCTCTTCATTGATGAGGGCCACGAATAAGATGATGATCCTTCGAGAATCAGTTAAGTTGATGCGCTTTCCTCAAATTGAGGCACAGTTTGCTCTCTTGTTGCCTTGCACAACTCAACAATGGACTCCGCGCACCCTAATGTTACTATCCTTTTCAGTGCTGTTCTTTCTTGATGCACTACCGTCCAAAAAAGGCACAACATACTTTTGCATATCACTTCTGGAGATTCCAAGATGATTTCCAGGAACACTGATGTACTTGACCCTTCCAGCTTCATCTAAGGTTTTCAAACCAATCCAATCCTCTACGTAAAGCTGTGTCTGCACAACGAGTGACAAAAAACTAAGATACCACATAATCTTAAAACAAAAAAATATGTTGTAGCACATATGAAGTTTTATATTATAGTGCTTAATTAAGGTGATAAAAACTTCTTTATGTTCCAAGGAAAAAACAACTGATGTCTTTATCATGCTAAACTCGTGTTATACACTGCAGAACTATGTCCTGGCCATTGATCATGCAACACAACTCTCATAGCCAATGATTTGCATTGTCTGCTACAAATTTCTTCTAAAGAGTTAGACAACCCTTGATTAATTTTTCACCTTGAGATTCAATGCAATGTATCATCAATTTATTGTGACAAATAATCTAATTGTTTCCTTCACATTCTCAATGGTCAAAACAAAGTCTTCCCTTGCTTCACCTAAATGCACTGTTAGCATTGTATTGTTTTTCCAACATTATAGTAACCAACGTGTCTTCGGTCATGCTTTTGTCCTGATTTAAAAGTTGCAGCATCGTTTACTGTTAGTAAAAGTGCTAATACTGGCAATTTAAATGTCTTAGCATTTCAGCTAAATGATGGCTATGTCCTGCTATGAGTATCTGGGCACCGATTGGGTTGGTAATTGCAGTTATATAACTCTCTCTTTCTCTCTCTCTCTCTCTCTCTCTCTCTCTCTCTCTCACACACACACACACACACACACACAGAAATAACAGTAAATAGAACAGGTTCATTTAAAATAAATGAACTGCCACCCATTTTTGGCAATGGGATTCCATCTCAGCAAATATTTAAATTTGGAAAGTAAACTTTCTGTTTCAAGATAAAAATAATACCTGTTGCGTAGGTAAAATTGGCTTGAAGGCCCCATCTGGATAATATCCAAACCAGGCAGTTTCCTTAGGTATCAAAACAGTGTCATGCTCAAACTGTTGAACATACAAGGGGAAAAAAAAGGACGGAGAAGGTTGAGAGACAGCATCATAACCTAAAATTTTCTATTTCTGAGAAAATCTAAGAAATTTGAGAGAACCAAGAATGCTGCTAAATGGAAATGTACCTCACCAATTTGCCATGATAAGCCTGTTCAAAAAATGAAAAAAACTGAAGAAGAAAAATACTTTACCATAATAAGCACCAAGTTCTGTAAGCTAATGAACCGTTCCTTATAAGTGGAGTTTCTCTCGTCAGGGAGTTCATTGTTAAGCTTTGGAAGAAATCTGCATTTCTCTAAATAGTTTGGAATAGCCTGGAAATGTAATAGTAAATTCTGATGTTTAGGTTTTCAGCTATTTCAGAAAAGACAGAAATATGATACAGTGCAAAATTATCAATGCATATAGATGCATGGCTATATGACCAAGGCCAAGAAAACCAGCTACGCCCCCTTTGACTACAGGATAATTTCAAAAAGAACACTGAGCCAAAAGCAATTGAAAAGAAGATCACTGCAATATTTGTAATGGTTCATCAGGTTATACTACTCACATTTGGTAATTTGAGGTAACCGCTGGGAGCTAAGTGATCCTGTGATTTTGGAAATCAAAGGCCATGCCTTATTAGAGACATCGTAAGATAACAGAATTTGACAGCAAAAGAGTGACAAGAAGAAAGAATCCAACTTCACTAAAGGAATAAAAATGCTATAGAAGTTAAGAGAGAGAGAGATTTATACTTGGACATAGTCAGTGTAGATCTCAGACTTGAGTAGTCTGTCCGCAATAATACACAAAACACCAGACTGTAGAAGCAAAAGACCACATAAGAATATCGGACAGAGCTCAAGATAAGATTAAAGAAGTTAATTTAAGAATACATCTACTCCTTACCATGTCTTTTGCCATGATTGTCCTAGGTGCTCATTATCCGAGACAAGCATTAGTAGTTAAATAAATGGTTGTCAAAATTTAACAATATGTAATATGCAGAAACTAGGCATTAACCCAAAAAAAAAAGAGAAGAAAACTTAGAAGTTCTCCAGAATAGACTTCAATTACAAAATGCAGAAGAGTGGTGGAAAATGAAGACAATGGATATTATCTCTGAAGGCCCCATACTTTTCCCTAAGTCTTAAAATTATGTTTTTGAATTATTTAAATAATGTGATTGAGTGAATTGATGTAGGACATCTGGTGAGACGTAGATATTCACAATAAGCACAGGGATACTGCTAATTTGGTTGGACCATTAAAGTGCATACAAAGAACAATAACAATGATATCTAGATTATTATATTTTATTTTTTTTGATAAGTAACAATGATCTCTAGATATAATTATTTACATTATATTTTATAACAACTCTAACTTCAGTAATACTTACACCACATAGAGGAACGGAAGCAGTACCAGCGTGAGGTCCTCCTAGAGATATAAAATTTTTAACCTGTTTTCAGAATTAATAGGGACAATTCCATAACTTTAGTCCAAACATGTATGAGGAAAAAAAATCTCATTGAATACTACAAACAGTATTATATAGAGGATATCCACTATTTTTTTTGTTAATTTAAAAAGGCAATGTTCTGTAGATAGATTTATGAACCTATGCAACATATGCTCGGAGTATGCAAGGATGAGATAGCCCTTATTTCATTAGCAAAGGAATAACAATTTCCTATATACAAAACAAAATGATGTAATTTCATGGCTGAAAATGGAGAAAAAAACCTATTGGTCAATTACTCAAGAAGGGTTGACTAGAACTTGGGATGGCATTTAACAGCAGAATATAGATGACATGATAGTTATTTAGAGTATTCAAAATTTTCAAGAAAAAAAAAAATCTTGCACAGAGACTTGGAGTATTTTTTGCTTCATCTATCACAAATTTATTTCATCATCATTTCAAATTACAAAGGTGTTAACTCTAAGCTTCAACTGTCTGTTTATTGATTTATATTTCAGGCAGATCAATGGTTATAACCTCACATTTCCATCTCCCGCTACTGAACAGGGAAGAAAAAAAGAACCCCCCAAAAAAAAAAAATATATATATATATATATAAAAAGGAAAAACAGTACAGTTTATCAAGTCAAAATGCTTTCAAAAAATTTATACATAAATCTAACGGATTATTATCTTATAAAATTAAAAAAAAAAAAAGTTATCCAGCAGAATAATGAACTTATGACCACCGTTCATTTTGCCAATTTCACCTAATTAGGCATACAAATGTATAGTCAACAAAAATAAAAAATCTAGAAGGTCATTATAAAAAAAGTTCATACAATGGGTTGAACAATGATTAGAAACACTAAACTAACACAGTTTATCATAAAGACTGGTTCTTACAGGAGGTCCTCCATTGCAAAATTCCAAAACACCTCGACCTATTAAATTACCCTGTTAAATCAAATAAAGTGAAGAATGAGAACCAGTACATAGAGGCTGCCTGCTGAGAATCAAAAGCCAATGTAAGTTGCAATTTCTATGAAATATTTTAAAGGTACCAATTTCAACTTTCTGTCATTATTCCATTAAATTTGTGCCAGGCCATATAAGCCTTTTAATGTGCCATGTCAACACACAATTTTCCATGCATGCAATGTCTTTAATGTCAAAATAACTGAAGGTCAAACTTAATACCTATTACAAAATTCCGGGACTAAGTTGATTTCAACTTTCTAAATTTGGGGTAAGAAAATTGAACAACCAAATTTCAAGGACAAAAAGTGAATTTAACCATTAATTTACTACTAGATAGCAATGAAATGAAAAATTAATGCAACATGATAAGTAGATTAGCACACTCCAAAAATATATTTTTTTCCCCTGATAAGATCAGAGAAACAGAAACCAGTTTCTGAGTGTACCAAGCATCATTAGAGAGCATCCCACCTAAAACCATAAGGTGCAAACTAACATGTATTTAACATTTTGATTTATTTAGTATGTATTAGGATCACCTTGACACATAAAAATGACAAGGAGACCTTAACCACAGAAATTATCCTTGAACAACAGCAAATTCAAAAAATCATCCCCTAAAGCTTGAATGTAAGTTGTTCTGTAAATTCAATAAAGGTATATAATAAAAGTTAAGACAGGCTACCTAGCACAATAAGACAAACTAAACAACAAGCATAGTTATGTAGATCAAGCAGATCAAGGAATAACATTGAGCTCACCTGAGCGATACAATTCGGGTTGGAATCACCAGAAGTTCAAGAGGAAGCTAAAATGAAACATGCTAGAGGTGGTGGAAAAAGACAAGATGATATATTATTTACTGGAGGGGTATGATTTTCATGGAACAAGATGGTAAAGAAGGAAATCGAGAAGCTGATTCCTGTTGTTGGGAATTAATATTGTACAGTTGAGTTGAGTTGAGTTTATGAGCAATGACTCATTCATTCAATGTCTAGTAGCCAAGGAAATTTGCCTCAAATCCTCAAGGTCATTTGTTACTGTTAGGTATGATAAAACTGCTTGACTGTAAATGTAGACAATTAGTTTCACATTTTTTGAGATATGTGAAACTGCAAGAAAGGGTCCCCAAGAGGACTTTGAAAATCTGAGTGGACTTTTAATTAAGGTGCATTCAAAGAAGCTATATGCAACTCATTTCTTACATGCTAAAATACATTATATGTACAAGGTTATGTTGATTAATGAATCACCAAGCAAAACAGAGGATGCACAAGTACAACCAACATATAGGAACAGACGCACAAACCACAGAGAGAGAGAGAGAGAGAGAGAGAGAGAGAGAATTACTTAAAAGAAGCAAATTTATTTTGAATTATCAAATGAAAAAAGGGATAATGAATTTAAACATGTTATGTTCAAGCGATTAATGAAAGTACATGAGTGACATATCTTTTACTGAGAGGGGCGAGATTAAGGAATGGTTCTATTTAATAAGTTCCATAAGTACTGAGTTTCAGTTCCAATTGATTGTATCATGTAAAAATTGGATGACTTTTAAGAGTTTAATACTATGTCGTAAGAAAAAATGAATACACTATTAAATAAGTAAACAAATGATCATTACATAAATCATGTTACATTACAAATACATTTGAAACAGGAAAGTCTGATTCTCAAATCACCTGGGAGAGACCAACTATGTTGTAACCCTGTTTCAGTTCATTCATTTCCATCACCTGTAGTATAATAATGACCTTGAATTAGTTGAAGGGAAATACAACCCTCAAGATCCACGAGAGGTAAACAGCCACTCTAACCAAGAGAGAGATATCACCTTGTCGCAAACAGTTTTAGCCTGCAAAAATGTAAAATAATTTAAATTACAACCATGCAATGTAAAACATAACTTCCAATAAGATGGGCCTAGTTCTATTAAGCACATGCCTGCTCATCAAGAGGCATAAACCAGGAATCCCATGTTCCATCTCCAACTTCTCTGCAGTATGGAAAGAAATGAACATATGGAGGTAATATGGAGGTAATACACTACATTTGCAACTTTACATCAAAAAAATAGACAAATAATGAAACAACCACTTGGGTGAACTATTATACAGAGTCCTGGAATAAAATGTCCCAAAAGTAAAATGTACTTAATGACTTTTAAGATAAAAATGGTTCTAGAAAATTTTGAAAATTCCCAGAACACATACGATATGTTTGTGTGTTTTGTGTGTGTGTGCGTGTGCGCATGTGCACATGATTACTTTTTGTCCCTTAAATCATAGACCAATTTGAAATTTTATGAGTAAATCCAAAAAGTAAAAAGGATATCAAAATAAAAATGGAATAACACAATTTTATTTTGCAAAAACTAGTTGATGAAGTAATGGGTAGTTTTTTTATGACATTTTGCATATGTTGTTTTCTATGCCCTATAGATTTTGTATTCCAGTCAATTTGGATGCTAGGAGTCATAGACCCCTTATGTAGGTGCATAATCATCTACAATGATATAATGAATTAAGAGTGAAAAATCATGCCTCCTTTGACCCTCTATGACATTAACGATTCCCCAAGTACTATCTTAAACACTGAAAACTAAGTCAATTTGACATTTTGAAGCATAATTTGCTTTTTTACTGTCCAATTTCAAGCATGTATCACCGCAAGGTAAGTATCCAAACTCAGAAGGTTAAAGGAGTTAGATTAATGTAAAAATGGACAAACATTAAATATAAATATCCCTTTAACCTCCTTCAACTAGATGAGAATAAGACTAGCCTATGTGCAGATTGACACCTACAACAAGGCTTTAAGAGGATAACATTATATGCATGTAAGTTCTTGGTTTATTATCAAATAAATGGAGCAGCTACACAAGGACCACAAGAACTGAATCACAATCATATATAACAAACTATTTTCTTGGATACAATTTGACCCATCCTCAGCAAAAACTGTTTGAGAGGATAACATAGAGAATTTCTTTTAACATTATGAGTGTATAATGTTGTGGGCGCTTACAAGCAATATCCTTCAGCGCCGGAATAGTTGCTCAATAGCTCAGTGAACTGTTTAACTCCTCGATTGGAGCACTGATCTCCAATGCCTGTCATGAAAATTAGAATAGAATAACAACTTCACAGAGCATAAAGTATTAACAACAATAAGAATCAATATATAAAATCATTTACAATGATCAGCTAATCCATTAAAGCACTAAATTAGGCAATATTTCTGAAAACTAACAAGGGAAAAATAAATCTAAAATACTAAAATCCCCATAAAGAAATGTTTTAAGTTTGATTTTGATACCCATCCAGAAATTTTAAGAGAGGAATTGTAAAATCTAACGAATAGACGTATGAAACTCAGGACTGAAAATACTGAAACTTCGTATAAAATATGACAAAAATTATGTACTGATTAGAGCATCATTAAGATAAGTACAATTATGTACTCATGTTAATGATTTTTTACCCTCTTTCTTTGGTGAAGCACATTAATAAACCAAAAAATATTTTGTAGATGCAGCTAACTGCGACTCTAAAAATCTAATTTATGCTAAAAGATTAACAGAGCTTGTACTTGTCTGCTAAGATGAATAATCACGCAATAAGCACAATTGTAAATAAAACAAGCATTATTGTTCCTTTTGGCTAATTTTTTGTTCTGCTTCCAAAGGCAAAGCTTACTTTATATAACTAAAAACTAATTTGCATAAATTGTAAGAGAAATATGGATATTATGGGACCCTCTGCCCACAACCAACATGTATGTTTTCAAGCTTTTGCAGAGTAGATCAGTCAAGTAGGGTGTTGTGTGGTGTATCCAAGTGAGAAATGAAATTTTATCAGTTATGATATCATTCTGCAATCAGTAGTTCAGTACATACCCTCTTTTCTCTATATGCCATTTTCTTCTCCTATTCCTCAGCAACTCACAAATATTGAATTTGTTACATTATCAAACCCCTGAATTAAGATTTTTGTGAGCTCATCCTCAAGTTCTATTGACCCTTCACTAATTTTATAATACACAGACGAAATACATGAACTGCAGTAGGATTTTAATATCTCTAATTCTCTATGCTCCACTATCTTCCTACTATTTTGGAGATTTTTAGTACACCCACAAAAAAAAAAGACTTGCAATAGTTACCTTCGTAAGACACTTGTTGAAACATGATATTGAATTGACTTTACTAGTTTAATTTATCAAAAACAAATAATCATATTCCAACTGATCCTATTACAGTTTAATTCACATGGAAACTGGAAGACTCCTAAATGATCAAATAAAATGAAGACCCACTTGATTTCTTGCCTCGACATTCAGCTTTACACTTACAGACACGGATATACACACACACGTGTACACACCGATTAATGATAGAATTTTAGATTGCAGATTTTATATAACAAAAACTACTATCACAACAAAGAACCTTCCTTCATAGCAACAAAGACATCAATTTGTTCATACCCAGTAAACCAAAAAAAAAAAAAAATTGAAACAGAAAATCCAATAATGCCCAAATACAAAAACATATTCAACAAACAATCTAATTAAAGAGAAACATGTAGAAAAAAAAATTAAAAATTTACCATGAAGCACTATGAAGGGTATGGAGTATGAAAGTTGGAAGGTCATGAAGACCAAGACGGAGACGGAGGCAATCATTGATGAAGGAAAAGCCATGAAATTTATGGGTTTTTGTTAAAGAGAAGTGAACAATAAGATCCAAGGGAATAAATAAATAATAATGACTCCAGGAACTTTTGAAAGGATTTTTTTTTTTTTATTTATTTAGGTTTTATGGTTTGGTTGTTTTGGTTGTTTTGGTAGGTTGGCCTGGAGGGTTAAGGTAGTTGGTGTGGTGGTGGGGAGTGATTGGTGAAGAAAAACCGCAAAACATGGAATGGGGGAGGGAGGGACGAATGGGATAATGAGACAGAGATACTGTTACTGTTGCTGTAGCATTTGATTGTCATCGTCACTCATCAATTTCCTTCTTCAATTCACCAAGGGTAATCACTTGGGGTCGGATTTGAGTGTCGGATTGTGGCAACTTTGGATTCTCTGCGGCTATGTTCCTGTTTGTTACTATGTGGCTTGGCATGTCAGTTTTTATTTTTTATTTAATTTATTATTATTATTATTTTTAATTGCAAGTTATGCCTAAAGTTTAAAATTGTTTAAATTTTACTCCTTAACACTTGAAAAATAGAACTTTACATCCTAAAGTTTAGTGCTGTTAGCAAAACCTTACATCCGTTAGTTTTGAATGTTGGCGTACTGATGTGCTTGTTCGTCCCCCTCCTTTCCTTCCAAATTAGCCTCCTAATACGACTCTGTTTTGAAAGCACTAACATTGCTCTTTGTTTTAAGTGATATGATGTCATTTTAGGAGGTTGATTTGGCAAAAAGAAAAAGAAAAAGAAAAACATTAACACCGAACAAATCACTAAACAATCAAAACCAACGAAGAGTGAGGTTTTGCTAATAAAGTCAAACTTCAGGATGTAAAATCCAAATTTTCAAACTTCAAAGTATAAAATCCAAGAAACATCAAACTTTAGGAATGTACTTTACAATTTGTCATTAAAAAAAAAAAAACTTTATTTACAATTTGCTTGTTTCAATGCTTATGTGAAAATAGTTTTTTGGTTTTTTTTCTTGATAGTATCAAATAAAAATGTGGCAACGGAAAATTATCTTCTAACTTTCTTTATTTAACTTGATATAAGATAGAATTGTTTATCACTAAAATTTTCTAGAAAACAACTCAATCTCACACAAAGCTAAGGAAGACAACTATATCTAACACGAAATTATATAAGGGAAATTGAGAGATAATTTTTTTTAAAAAAATTTATTTTAAGATTTCTATCAAATATAGGAAAATGAGATAGTTTTCTAGAAAATACTTCTTTTTATATAAAATAATTCACTTTCTAGAAAAATGTTAATGTCGAAACATTTTCTTTGATTTATTTTTAGTTCTTCTATATTAGAAACAAACAATTTATTTTTAGCCACTTAAAAAATAATTTGTATTTTGAAAAATAAAATTTAAAAAGTTATATGTACATTTTATTATGAGTTCCAATTAGCTTAATTAATAAAGTTTATTGCCTTCAAATATGAATCTTGCATATATGAGAATAAAACGCAGTATCATCTTAGGTTGATAATAAAAAGCAATCAACCGTATGGGTACATCACACAACTTGTGTTGTTAGTTATGGATAAAATTGTTAGTAACAAACACACACTTTTTATTTTTTAAATATATTGAAGTATCATTGTATCAAGTAAGATTGGTCTAACATCACAGTCACCCATCACCACTACTACCGCACTTTCTTTACATAATTAGAACTTTTCACTTTAGTAAATTGTGAAAAAATAAAAATAAAGATGTGAGAACTGAGAAGTATGTGTAAATACACCATCTAGCTCTACTTTTAGTGGAATTAAAAGGCTTTAGCTCCCATAAAGCTTTTTGCATAATTTGCCACTTGTGTTTTCAATTTTGTTAAAGATTTTTTTTTCCCCCAATTTTAAGATGAAAATTAGGTATAAGCTAAAGGTTGGAGTTCTAAAATGTTGTTAAGAGGGGCTAAACAATTATACCCACAATCGGCAAGAATTACCTAATCCAGAGCCATAATATTTGAAATCTGTATTCTCACCACCACGTGCGATGGTCACTACACAAGTATGAGTACTTGTGGGTTCTGGAGGGTAAGGACCGGGGTTCAAGTCTCCATGAGGGAGCTTTACACATATATATACTTAGAGTAAGCCATAGTAGAATTTCTATTAAGTATTAAAAAAAAAAAATCTATTTTCTCCAAAAGTTGGTTCAAGTGATAGAGGGTTAACAACTGATAACCCTAATTAGATTGGGTAGAGTATCGATTTTTCCATATGGAAATTCAACAAACCTAACTTGTCTAAAGAGCTTTACCTAGCTAGTATCAACTTCTTTTGTCACCACTTCACCTTGTGTCAAGTATCAACTTCAAGTGCAATTGTTCCTTTATAACTTGATCTTTATGTACCGTTTTTCCTTTATGCATGGCTTGATTTTTGCATGTGGCCATTTCTCTTTGACGAAGATCTCTACTGATGAGGATAATTTTTGATTGATTGACACGGGGTGCTGAACCTTCCTCGTGTGCCAAACCTTCCTTGTCTTATCATCGGCCTTACACCTAAACTGATCCTAAAGGGATGACCGACCCCATGGGCTGTCGGGTCAGGTTGACGATCCAACCCCCAATCCTAACAACCCATCACCTTAGGATTTCCCGTGAAATTTGCTTGGGGTCCACTCATATGTCTTTACATGGAAATTACTTACACATCACGACTAAAGATCCTACCTCACAATCATATTTCTTATTTGTGGGAAGGTGATCCCAAATATCTTGGAATTCTTCTCTTTATAAGGAAATTCCCCCGTATCAATGGATTTGGGCCAGCTCTCCACCACTAATAAACCACAAACCCTAACCTTCTTGAGGTACGTGAGTTCTCCTTAATTCTGGCACTCTTGAGTTCTTGGAGATTCTTTTATCATTAACTTAACCTTCGAAAGGTCTTTGGCTAGCACCCCACCGGTGCTCTCTGATTGGTTCTTTTCTTTTGTTCTTCAGGTACACCCATTGGCATGTGTGTGGACGATTAACTCATTGACGATTTTTGTGCATTATCATCTACTAAATCCACCACCATCACATGGTGCCACCACCCAAATCACAAATTTTTGAGATGACCCTCGAGTTCAACCGATCCGACCATTGCTTTAAGCTCATCAATTCGGTCGACAACAATTTCAAATTCTTCAAACTCAATGTGATTGAGTCGGTTGATGGGTTGACAATAAATTAGAGTTTGACTGACTCATGAAGAGACACTAAACTTGATTTCTTCTCTTGCTGCTTTATTTATTTGACCTTGCACTTTGTTGTGCGTAAAGAATGAACATCTTCTAATTTTAGCACAACTATGCATTTTTATGGGAATGCTTGATAAACTATAAAATTGTTTCAAATTTGATAAAATTTTAACAAATAATAAAATTAGTTCAACTTTGAACTGTTTTTATTTTATATTTAGTGTATTTAGACTTTAGTTGGAACCAATTTTGGTGGGAACTAATATTATGCCCGTGCAATGCTTGTAAACAAAAGAAAAATAGTTCAATAATATATTGAAATTGAATAATAAATAGATAGTAAATGTAAATAATAATAAAATATTTTTAAGTCACATGATAAATGCACATAGTGTGAGTCTAAGTTTTGAATCTTTTGATAAAAAAACTAAATAAATAATTTTATAAAAAAATATATAATATAAATAATGAAAGAACTTTAAATATTGAAAGTTCAATATGGGTATAAAACACCCTTGAACGTTTAGACCCCCAGATACGAAATACCAATTCAAGTTTTATATCAAACAATTAATGTGCGGAATATAATAACAAGCTTATAACAGAATTGATAAAACAATCTAAACCAAATATAAACACATCCACAGCAGTAAATATAAGGCAAAGATAAAGGAAAGAGAGATGCAAACACATGGACAACATATGATGTGTTATTGAAGAGGAAACCGAAGTCCTCGGCGTAAAACCTCTCCGCCGCCCTCCAAGCGGTGATAAAATCCACTAAAGAATATAGTTGGGATACATGAACAGTAGAAGACCCTCCAAGCCTAATCTACCCAAGTACCTAAACCCTCCAAACTTCTTGCTCCAACGAGGTTACGCCGAACCTATTTCTTCTTTAGCTTGTCGGATTCCGCTACTTGACCATAGCATCAACCAATGTATATTGGTTCCTTTCCAAACTGCTTCCCTAAGCACCAAATGGACCTTCTCACAGACGTGGGTGTGGTGAGATAAGGGTTTGGTAAATAAATATAATAATTTTATAAAAAAATATATAATATAAATAATGAAAGAACTTTTAAATATATTGAAACCTTTGATAAATGAGTTTTAATCAAAGTCGTATTTTAATTTTCTTAATAAAATTTTTGACAATAGAGTGTTAGTTTGGATAGCAATGCATTTGCATTTGTGTTGGCGGTTGCATTTTTTGTGTGGATCCCGTGCATTTTTCACAGGACTCACAACTACGAATTTGAACAAATTTTTCTTTAAAATGGAGTCTCACGACACTATTCACACATTTAAAATTATTTTGTTACAGTATTTTTAGTTTTTAATTTTTAACAATAAGCGGTATTTAAACAGATCCAGAGTTTCAATTGAAGTAGACTATGTTAATAATTTAACTTGTAGTACTTTTTTTTTTCTTAGAAAAAAAACTTGTAGTACTAGATTGAACTACATAGTGCAAGCATGTTATGTATGCCCAAACTTTTATTATTAAAACAAAAAAATATGGTAGATTATTAAAACAATATAGAATAAATAACGATTTCTTTTTGAACTTAAAAAAATTCTCGTTAGTAGAATTTTAATGAAATAGAATTTTTATATATTTAGAAATTTTGGCAATGACTAAAGAGAGAATGTGTAATTTTTTAATTATTGGTACATCACAGGACATAAGGAGAACACATTCATTTGGTATAATCACAAGGCGCAGGAAACAACTTCCTTCTAGTGATGGCTAATCTTGAGAAAGAGAGTGAAGGAACCATGTGGTGTGTTTGGTGGCCAGGATTAAGTTATAGGTGTAACTTTTACACCATTCAATAACTTTAAATGATGTTAATATTTTGAAAATTCTATTGTTGAATTACATGTTATATATGTTTAATACACATACCAGATTTCATATCAATCAAATATTATTTAATATTTGATTGATAAATTCATGTTTTATGCATAATTTATAATATAAAAGGTAGAATTTTAAACATTTTATACATAAGATAGTTATTGATCTCTAATTATCTTAGAATTTTTCAAGCGTGAAGGACATAAAGATAAGATGTAATCTAGATGTAGATTTGTCAAAATTTGCATCCAATAAAAAAAAAGATCGATTGAATCCATATATATATATATATATATATATATATAATTTGCATTAAGATACTAATGTGGGATTTTTTTTTTATGTTAATTAAATATTTGTTTTCATGTTATTCTTTTAACCATGTTATTATTAGGTTTGCCACGTTAACATCCCCTTAGTCCTTATCTAAGTCATCGAATTTTGTAGGTGAGATAACGGAAATTACCAAAATGAAATATGATAAAAAAATTCAAGGACTAAAATGAAATATATAAAAACAAGAGGATTAAAATGAACACACACCCTAAATACAAAAATGAAAAGCTTATTATATAATATATATTTCAATTTAGGGTTTAATTCGAAACAGCCTCAAATTATATAAGAAATATGTAATTTACTAATTTCTTTATTAAATAGTAATCATTTGGTGCAACCACGGCATCTATAACTTAACTTGATCACGTCAGACTTCTTGGAGTCCTTTCATTTGTCAATTGTCAAACAACTTTTGAGAAGTCGGATTGAGTTGGAATATCTCATACAACAAAATGAAGTAACGTCTTCTATCTCCTATTCGACCTCATCATGCTCTTGCTGTGAAGAAGCCTCGTGAAGGCCCTTAAGAGACGTCACATTGATGATTAATGGCCCCCCTCTTTGTGTGATTCACACCTTTGGAGGCAAGGTTTTCTCGGCTCCAACTGCTTGACTCCCACCCCCCCATGTCAACTACTTAGGATTTATTTTATCTTTGAAATTGGAGAGTAAGGTGAGTGAAGTTAAGTTTAAGAAAAAAAAAAAAAAGACCGCTAGAAGATTAGTTATGTTCTATGGTATTAAATATTTAAAAAAAAAAAAATTTATAAAATGAGTGTAACTAAAAGAGAATGTTAAGATGGATAAATGATAATACAATGAAAGTTAGGATTCAAAATGTAGAGATTTGCTTAAAGATAAGGACAATCATTCTTGAAGATGTAAGCCCCTTGGGTTAGGTTCCATTAATTTCAATAAGGGTCTCCAATGATGGATTGCGATAAAATGGACTAGGTTGCCCAGTGTTTGTCCTGCCTACACATGGTTTGGAGAGTAAGCTACATGCCTCATGGATCACGGTGGAGAGTAGGGATCACCACTTGGTTTTAAATGGATTGAGAACCACTTTGAACCCAATTTATAAAGACCTTTCTCTTAATAATTAAAAGATCAAATTTGACAATAACTAATAGTTAGTGGACTGAATTGACAATTTAACTAGTATTAAAATACTAATATTGAAATTTTTATTAAAAAAAGAAAAGAAAAGAAAATTGAATTGCTACAAAATAAAAGTGAATATTTGAATTACGAGCAAACTCGGCCCAATAGCAAATAGGCAGGCCGAAAGTGGAAAAGGGTTATTTACTCTCTTTTTTCAGCCTAATAGCAAGGCTGGTGAGGCTGAAAAACGAAAAAAAGAAAAAAGAAAAAAAGAAAAAAATAAAACTGTACATGAAGATAATCCCCACCAAACGTATAAATTGATTTATGGTTTAATTAAGAGAGATGTTAGGTCTATAATAACTTTACAATATTTTTACAACAAATCATAGGTGGTTAGTTGTTATTGGTTCAAATTTGAAACTAACACTAAGATTACCTTTTTGCTCCAACAATAACAACCAGTAACAATCTGCCACTTAGAATTTATTATAAAGATGTTGTAAACATATTATTTCTCTTTAATTAAACAGGGTAATCTAAATCAAGTGTGAGGCAATGACTCTGCAAGCCCAAGAAGTTTATTGATGAAACTCTTAATTGATGAGGGCCACCAATAAGTTGATGATCCTTTGAGAATCAGTTTATATGATAAGCTCTCCTCAAATTGAGGCACAGTTTGCTCTCTCTTGTTGCTTTGTGCAACTACGCCATGGATTCCGTGCACCCTATCACCATCCTTTTCGGTGCTGTTATTTCTTGATGTCTTAGAATTAACTCGTACAAAAATTTGGGTTTATTTTAACATAAAAACCTACCTTTTTTTTAAATAATTTTACGCAACTTCTTTTCAAAAACACCAATATCAGATTATTTATTCTACATTCTATTTTATTTAATTAATCATATTTCATTCTTTTTATTATTATTATTATCTTCATAAATAGAGAGAGAATCTAATCAGACATAAGAGCAAGAGGAGAGAGAAAATAAAATAAAATATTGAAATACAATGTGAACAATGCTCGTGTATATATTTATGGTTACTGTAGCAATTATGTATTTTTACATAATTTTGTGGGTGAATTTTGAGTTTGGTTGGCTAAAATATGGTCCTTGTTATATTATACAAGCATTGATGCAAGTGTTTTTACCCTACAAATAAGGCAGAACATACTCTTCAATATCACTTTGGGAGATGTCAAGATGATATCCAGGAACACTTATGTACTTGACCCTTCCTGCTTCATCTAAGGTTTTCAAACCAATCCAATCCTCAATGTAAAGCTGTTTCTGCACAACTAGTGACAAAAGCTAAGATACCACTTAGGCTCAAAACACAAAAAAACTATGTTGTAGTACATATGAAGTTTTAGATTATAGCGCTAAATTAAGGTGACATAACTTCTTTTTGTTCCAAGGAAAAAACAACTGATGTTTTTATCATGCTAACTCGTGTTATACACTGCAGAACTATGCCCAGGCCCTTTATCATGCCACATAACTCTCATAGCCAATGGTTTGCATTGTCTGCTATAAATTTCCTCTAAAGATTTAGACAAGCCTTAATTAATATTCCAGCTTGAGATTTAATGAAATGGATCATCAATTTATTGTTACAAATAATCTGATTGTTTCCTTCACATTCTCAAATTCACCCAAGAAATGGTCAATCAAAATCTTCCCTTGCTTCATGGAAATGAACTATTAGCATTGTATTCTTTCTCCAGCTGTAATAATAAACAATGTGTCTCCAGTCATGCTTTTTTCATGATACAAAAGTTGCAGCCATCATTTACTGTAAGTGAAAGTGCTCATATTGGTAATTTAAATGTCTTAGCATTTCAGCTAAATGATGACTGTGTCAGCAAAACATTCAAATTTGGAAAGTAAACTAGGTTTCAAGCTAAACACAATACCTGTTGTGGAGGTAAAATTGGCTTGAAGGCCCCATCTGGGTAATATCCAAACCAGGAGGTTTCCTTAGATGTCAAAAGAGTATCATTCTCAAACTGTTGAGCATTCAAAAAAAAAAAAAAGGACGGAGAAGATTGAGAGACGCTTCAACTTTAAATTTTCTTATTCTGAGAAAATTTAAGCAATCTGAGAGGACCAAGAATGTTACTAAATGGAAATATACCTCACCAACTTGCAATGATTAGCCTGTTAAAAGAGAGAGAGAGAGAGAGAGAGAGAGAGAGAGAGAGAGAGAGTTTACCATGATAAGCACCAAGTTCTGTAAGCTAATGAACCGTTCCTTATAAGTGGAGTTTCTCTCGTCAGGGAGTTCATTGTTAAGCTTTGGAAGAAATCTGCAATTCTCTAAATAGTTGGGAATAGCCTGGAAATGTAATAGTAAATTCTGATGTTTTGGTTTTCATCTATTTCAGAAAAGATGGAAATATGATAAGGTGTTAAATTATCAATGCATGTAGATGGACGGCTATATGACAGGCCAAAAAATCAGTTTCGCCCTCTGTGACTACAGAGTAATTTAAAAAAAGAATACTGAGCCAAAAGCAATTGAAAAGAAGATCACTGCAATATCTGTAAGGGTTCATCAGGTTATACTACTCACATTTGGTAATTTGAAAAAACTGCTGGGAGCAAAGTGATCCTGTCATTCAAGAAATCAAAGGTCATGCTTTGTAGAAACATCTAAGATAGCATAATTTGACAGAAAAAGAGTGACAAGATGAAATTAACCAACTTCAATAAAGGAGTTCAAATGTTATAGAAGTTGACAGAGAGAGAGAGAGAGAGAGAGAGATTTATACTTGGAAAAGGTCAGTGTAGAGCAATGACTTGATTAGTTTGTCCACAAGAATGCATTTAAAACCAGACTGTAAAAGCGAAAGGCATATAAGAATATTAGACAGAGCTCAAGATAGGATTAAACAAATTGTAAAATTTATATAAGAATACATCTATTCCTTACCATGTCTTTTGCCACTAGTCGTAGGTGATCATTATCAAAAACAAGCATTAACTTTTAAATTAATGGTTCTCAAAATTTAACAATATATAATACGCAGGCACTAGCCATTAACCCCAAAAAAAATGAAAATTTGAAGTCTCCAGAATAGGCTTCATTGACAATATGCAGAAAAGTGGTAGACGATAACAACAATGAATCTTAAAATTATGAGGAAAAAAGTTCTCAAAGAAGACTAAGAACAGCATTATATAGAGGATATACACTAATTTAAAAAAAAAAAAAAAAATTCAATGTTCTGTAGATAGATTTATGAACCTATGCAACATACGGTCAGAGTATGAAGTGATGAGACAGCACTAATTTACATTAGCTAAGGAATTTCAATTTCCTATATACACAGCTTAATGAGAGAACAAAATAATGTAATTCCATAGCTGAAAATGGAGAAAAAAAAAAAAAAAAAACTACAGGTGAATTACTGTTGACTAGAACGTGGGATGGAATTAACAGCGGAATATAGATGATACCATAGTTATTTAGAGTATTTAACATTTTGAAGGAAAAAAAAAAAAATCTTGTACATGAACTCAGAGCGATAATTTGATTCATCTATCACAAATTTATTTTATCATCATTTCAAATTACACAGATGTTACTCTAAGCTTCAATTGTCTGTTATATTTCAGGCAGAATCAATGGTTATAACCTCACATTTCCATCCCCCGTTACCAAACAGGGAATAGAAAAAGAACCCAAAGTGAAGGAATACAAAGAAAAACAGTACAGTTTATCAAGTCAAAATGCTTTCAAAAAATATATACATAAATCTAACAGATTGATATCTAAAAAATGTTATTCAGCTAAATAATGAACTTAAGAACACCATTCATTATGCCGATTTCACACAATTTAGGCATATAAATGAATGTTCAAAAAAAAAAAAAAAAAACTAAAATTTCATCATAACAAAGTTCATGCAATGGGTTAAACAATGAATTAAAAACACTAAACTAGCAAAGTTTATCATAAAGACTGGTTCTTACAGGAGGTCCTCCATCTCAAAATTCCAAAACACCTCGACCTATTAAACAACCCTGTTAAATCAAATGAAAGTTAAGAATAGGAACCAGTAAATAGAGGCTGCCTGCTGAGGATCAAAAGCCAATATTAGTTGCAATTTCTATGAAATTTTCGAAGGTATCAATTAACAATTATGACTTTCCGTCTTTATTCAATTAAATTTATTCCAGGCCATATTAGCTTTTCAATGTGCCATGTCAACACTCTGTTTGCTACATATGCAATTTATTTAATTTCAAACTGACTGTTAGTTGAAATTAAAGGAAAATACTATCACACACACAGAAAATACAAGAGAAAACGTGACTTGAAGTCAAGATTTTGTGTGAAATAAACAGTGCTCCGAAATTAATACCTTTTACAATTTTCGGGACTAAGTAAATCTCAACTCTCTAAATTTGAGGTAAGAAAATTGAACTTGGACCAAATTACAAGGACAAAAATGATTTTAACCATTAATTTACTAATAGAAAGCAATGAAATGAAAATTTAATGCAACTTGAGAAGTAGAATAGCACATTCTATACTAACATAATTTTCCTCTGATGAGATCAGAGAAACAGTAAACCTGTTTCTGAGGATACCAAGCATGATTAGAGAGCATCCTACCTAAAATCACAAAATGCAAACTAACATGCATTTAACCTTTTCATTTATTTATCATGAATTAGGGCCACCTAGACACATAAAATGACAAGGAGAGCTTCACTGCATCAATCATCCTTGACCAACAGCAAATTCAAAATATCATCCCCCAAAGTTTGAACATCAGTTGTTCTGTGATTTCAATAAAGGAATAAAATTGAAGTTAAGACAGATTACCTAGCACAATAAGACAAACTAAACAATAAGCATAATTACGTAGATCAAGCAGATCAAGGAAGAACATTGAACGCACCCAAGTGGTACAATTGAGGTTGGAATCACCAGAAGTTCAAGAGGAAGCTGAAATGAGATGTGCTAGAGGCGGTGAAAAAAAGGCAAGATGATATATTATTTGCGGTTGCTACAATTGAGATTGGAACCACCAGAAGTTCAAGAGGAAGCTAAAATGAGATGTGCTAGAGGCGGTTAAAAAAAGGCAAGATGATATATTATTTGCTGGAGGGGTATGGTTTTGTGGAAGCATTCAAAGAACCAGGGAAGGAACTAGGATTTCGAATGAGGGGAGGCAAGATACACTCAAACCCAAATGCTTAAAAAATTTGTTATAACCCAAAGACAACCATGTGTTTTATCTAAGCAACTTATAAAAGAATATATACATACATATATATAGGTGTGTGCGTGCGCGCGCGCATGTTTATTCTAAGCTTCTTTGAGAAACTTCATCAAACACTTAAGCTGTAATTATCCTATACTAATGCTTTAAGATAAATTTCATGAATCATTTAAAACCCAAACAAAAACCCACAAAAAGAATCAAAATTTAATGAAAATTTGAATAAAGAAAGTGTCCTTTTTGTGAAAGCATGAAAGTATTGAACAAAAATGAAGCATGAAAATTAAAAAAACAATCTTTATATATTATATATTTTGCTTTTTCTCATTGGGCCGGGAGGCCTAAGCATAGTTCCGTCCTGCAAAGAACCTATATACACAACTCATTTCTTACATACAAACTCATGGGTAGAAATCATCTTTGAAAACAAGCTTACAAGGGAAGGGTGCTAAAGAATTTATATACATGTGATTAAGTTTGCATTTAAGGCATGTGGGACACTTGGAACGTAATATATCATGTTAAAATTGGATGACTTTTAAGGCTCCGCTTGTGAGTTCATAAGGAAATGGAATGGAATGAAATCATTATAAGAGAATGGAAAAGAATGGAATGGAATGGAATGTATTTAAGTAAAGGAAAGGAATAGAATCAAGTAACTTTGATTGGATGTTTTAAAATAAATGAATGAAAATGAATGGAATGTAAGTAATCTTGTTTGTGAAGAATATTGAGGAATGAAATGGAATCATTTTTGACAATATTACTATTAGACCCCTATTTTAAGATAAATGGTTGAATATATAGGGGTATTTTGAGAGTTTTAGTAAAAAAATCATTAAATTTAATTTCATTCCCTCCCATTCCTCCCAATTTCGGGGGAGAATGAAAATTTGAAATTTTAAGGGAATAGAGAGTAATGAGTGATCTCTCCTACCTATTTCATTCTCTCTTACTTAAACTTCCAAACAAAGAAATGAGTTTTCTATTTCCTCCATTAAAATCCCCAAACAAGAGAATGAAAAAATATTCTAAAATTATTATTTTCATTCATTTCCATTTCATTCTAAAGAGTTTGTTACTATGTCATAAGAAACAATGAAGACACTGTCAATGAGTAATCAAATGATCATTACGAATATCATGCTACATTACAAATACATTTAAAACAGGAAAAACTTGATTCTCAAATCACCTGGGAGACACCAACGATGTTGTAACCCTGACTCAGTTTGTTCATTTCCTTCACCTGTAGTATAATAGTGACCATGAATCAGTTGAAGGGGAAACGAAAAACAAACCTCAAGATCCAGGAGAGGTAAACAGCCAATCTAACCAACAGAGATATATCACCTTGTCGCAAACAGTTGCAACCTGCAAAAAAATGTAAAATAATTCAAATTACAACCATACAATGTAAAACATGACTTCCAATAAGATGGGTCTAGTTCTATTAAGCACATGCCTGTGAGGCTTGAAAATGGAATCCCATGTTCCATCTCCAACTTCTCTGCAGTAAGGAAAGAAATGAACACATGGAGATAAAAAACTGACATTTGCAACTTGAAAAAAAATTGACAAATAATGAAACAAGCACATGGGTGAACTATTTTACATAGTCATGGAATAAAATGTCCCAAAATTAAAATATACTTGGTCAATTACTTTTAAGATAAAAAAAAAGGTTCCAAAAAATATTTGAAAATTCCCAGAACACTGTGTTTGTGCGCGCGCGCACACAACTACATTTTGTCCATTAAATCATAGACCAATTGGGAATTTTATGAGTAAATCCAAAAAGTAAAAATGATATGTAAAATAAAAAAGGAATAACACAATTTTATTTAGAAAAAAAATGGTTATTGAAAAAAAAAAAAAAACACAATCCTTGAAATATTTTCTATATTTCTCATAAAAATAATATTAAAACTTTCTTAAAATAATTTATTACCAATACTTTAAGAGCATTCGTTAACTAAACACTTTAAAATTTAGTTGCACACTAGAAAATGAGTTGGTGCTGGGTTGAGGTGAGAAACATTAATTATAAATATCCCAACAAAACAATTTTTATCCAAACCCATTAACCTAATCATGACCCATTTAATTTGGATAAGTCATGATTAGAGGTGGCAATTGAGCGAGTTGGGTAGATTTTGAGTTGGGTCTTAAATGCGTCGGATATATAATTACCCATTAACCCATTTATTACAAGTTTAAATTTATATTATTTACCCATTACTCTCACAACCCATTTAATAATCCAACTCATCCTTTTAACCTATTAAAATCAAAGACTTAAAATTTCTCATTCTCATGCTAGAAAACAAAATAATAACGTCTAACACAATAATACATTAACTAGTTTCATCACACGCGCTTTGCATGTGCAATGAAACTTTTTTTTTTTTTTTTAGTTTTATTTTATTTTATTTTATAGGAACAGGATGGTAGTTTTGGTTGTCTACATGGGTAGTGGGAAGTATATAGAACATGGTGTAGTTTTATAAACACGGGTAGTTTTTTGTTATTATTATCAATTTATGGTTTTAACCTCATTTTTATGTTTTAGGAATAATGATAAGTTAATTGAATTAGGGGTATTTTTGAAATAAAAAAAAAGATAAGAACTAACTTTCTGAATCTTCTTAATATACAGAGAAGAACTAACTTTTTGAATCTTCTTAATATATAGTGAGTTTTAAAAGATAAATACATTGGCGGATCATCAATAGGACCGAGGGGGGCTTGGCTCCCCCAAAATTTTTCAAAAAAATTAAGAATTTTTTTTTTTTGGGTGGAATTATCCTAAATGATTTGAAATTTTCTAAAAGAACCTTATCATTTTGGCCCCCCATACCCAATAATATACATATGTTTTTAAGAAAGTCTAAAAATAAACATAACTTTCATTTAAATAGAAGAATAATGCTAGAGATACAAATTATTTTACAAAAAATATCACAAACTGCCGATGTGGTGAGTGATTATTAGTAAATGAAAAAGTGATATTAATAGTGGGCTTAGATGAGAATCAATAAAAGGTTGGCCACATCAACATTTTGTAAAAATATTGTAAAATAAAATACAACCCATAAATATATATGTTAAACAATGGCGGTTCCAGGAATTTTCTTGAGGGGGGTCATTAAGAAACTTAAATTAAATAAGTTTTAATAAAAAGATAACTTGAATATATTGTGTTATTGAAAAAAAAACACATATATGAAATTTTACAATTCTTTCTACGAGTCTTCATATTTTGAAATCGTCATATGATAGTTTATTATCAATTGTCATTGTCTATTGTCAATGTAGATGTAACCATTTTATTGTATTAAGTTTGTATAACATTTTTATTTTTATGTAGTTGTCATTATTTATTAGTTATTTCATAAATTATTGACCCACATAACCACACTCATCCATACATAAAACATTTAACAATTACAAACTTTACTATTTTTTTTCCTTGAATCACTGGTTTTATAACAAAAGGATATATATATACACATGTAACAAATCCTTTGTATTTCTTGGTTATTAAATTATATAAAGTTATAGTATATTTATACTATACATGTATACCTTCACACACATCACAATTCACACAAATAACATTGTATCAAAAAATAAAAAAATAATGCACAAAATTAGTGTTGATGATGTATGGAATCAGTTAGTTGAATACTTCGGCTTCGGTGGACTACGGCGTTAGCGAAAGCCTATAAAGAGAGGACGAGATCCTTGGACGTTTGAAGTAATATGTTTAATGTTTTCCAGTACTTGCTTATTATTGTTGTGTCTTAAGTAAATAAGTATTTTATGCTGCTTATGGACAAAGTTATGTTGTATTATGTATTTTTAATTCCCTAAAAGCACAAGCTCTTAAGCATGTGCCATGATTGTGGACGAATGATTACATAGTATGGATTTCTGAATATATATGTATGATTGTATGGGAATCCTCCATTTTCTATGATTCAAAATGATCCACAGAAGGCGAAAAGTCAAAGACGAGTAAAATCCTTGGACGCAAGGAAGTATCGTCTAAGAGCTTTCCTTTAGATAAGGATAAAGCAAGAATAAAGGTATGTCCGTCTAAGCTCAAAGGCAAGACAAACCTGAAGTGCAATTGTCTACACCATGGACGAACAATGTGCGTGTGAAAACACCACAGGCCCACAGACGAATCTAACCAACTTAACAGTCCAACCCATGGACGAGCATTCGTGGGAAAATTTCATTAAGGACGAGTAAATAGTCGTCCTAAACTTGAGCAACAATTAAATATGCTAAAAAGACGTCATTCATAGACGAACTTTACTTGAAAATGAACATCTCATGATGTTACAGGAAGGAATTCGTCCATATGATCAAGACGAGATAAAACCTCAATAAAAAGAAAAATCCCACAACCACAAAAATGGTATGGACGATATAAATGGAACTCGTTCGCAAAGCACAAGGAATAATTGAAAACAATGAACAATGATAAAGAAGGAACATTCATACATTCATAAAATTCAAAGGGTAGACGACCACCGTCCAAAAACCCTTAGAAGAGTAATGAGTACTTATCCATAATACTCGTCCATAAACTTGGACGAAGAAATTGTACTTGAATAAATTAAAAAAAAAAAAAAAACAAGTAAAAGCCCAAAACACTAGGACACTTTTAAACAAAAAACATAAAAAACTTTCTGAAAGATGAATTCAATTTACTGGGTTTGTCTTCGGATCGTCCTGGTTCACCTCGTTAGTGGCATCGTCCTCCACATTTACGTCCTCAGAACCCGTCATAAGCAAGGAACTCTCTGTGGCAAGGGGGATCTTAAATACATTGAAGTTCAAGTCAGGGAATGCGTCCTTGGCATTAGCACGGAAGTCCTCATACCCAGCAGCGTAATGGCTGTCTAGACGATTCTTGTATTCGTCAGACTTCTTGAAGGCTGATATGGCTTCTTCACGTGCCTTCTCCAAGGACGAATTAAACTTTGAAACTTGTCCCTCCAAGTACACGATGCGAGTATCTTTTTCAATAGCATCTGCTTTAAGTTCCTCAACCTCGTCCTTCAGTTTCGTCTCAATTCCTAGCAAACGGTTGACTTCATCTGTTAGCCTGATCACCTCCCCCTTTTTTAGCAAAACTTCATTGCTTAGCTCCTTAGCCTTCTCTTTTGCCATCTTGGCCTCCTCAGCAAGTTCCTTAGCCTGGCACGTCGCTGTATAAAACTTTGACATAGCCTGTGCATGGACGAATGAGAGTTAGCAAGATAATAAAAAAAAAAAAAGCAGCACAAGGACGAGTTAAGGTCCTACCTTAAAGAGGTTGTGGACGCTAGAACGTTCAAATTCCTTCACTGACATGTTGTAACATTGGTTAACTTCGTTGTTAGTGACGATTCCTTTGAATGTCCTCCACGCATACCCCTCGTCCAGTACCAAGTTAGAGGGATGATCTGATTGCTTTGACGGATGAGGCTTCCGAGAGGTCTTAGCTGAAGGTGCAGGATCAGTCTGAATAGGATGAATTATTTGGACGGGCTCCATATTGGTAGGAGACTCGTCCAGATTCACCGTCGGAGGAGTGAATTTGGGGACCTTGGGAAGAGAAGTCTGAGTGGTTTTTGGTTTTTTAGGACCTCGACGACTAGGAAGGTCGTCCAGGTCCACAGCACTTGAAATTTTCTTGGACTTCCTCTTCCCAGGCTAGACGGTAGCCTTCTGGACGACTGGAGGCACAGGAGCATCCTCGTCTCCACTAGTTATTGTTTTTTCCCTATTTTCTCTCATTGTAAATATTCTTAAAATGAAGGAAATCAGTTAAAATGATAATAAAAAAAATATAAAAAAAAAATATAATAATAATAATAGAGATGGAAATGGAAGGAGATGAACGATACTTACTCCTACGAGTAGTTTCTTCGTGGCCTAGATTCTCAGCAGTTGGTTCTGGACCAAGACCCCACGTAGCTAAACTGCTGAGAGTTACTAAATCGTGGAAAGTTCTTTTAGGGAAGACACGTACTTGGTCAATTCGATCCAAGTAAGATCTATCCAAACGTGGACGAGTAACAGCTGCACCAACAAAAGAAAGGTAGTTAGACAAATGAAAGTTAGAAAGTGTAAGGAATAAAATAAATAACATGAAAAGAAAACATACCCTCAGGACGAAGGCGACCTATGGGGCTGGTAAAAAGAGGGAAGAGGGCATTATTAACATTTGTTGGGTCCCTAGCCCAGTTTCTAGAAATGATAAAAAACTCTTGTTTCCAGAGCCTATCAGACGAGCTACGACCCTTTATTAAGCTATAGTGAGAGCCTTTGGACGAGAACTGGTAAAACCAGCTGACTGTTTTATTTTTGAAGGCTTATAACAGTAGAGGAATTCGTCCACTGTTATAGGACGTTCCCCTTCCAGTGCCTCACGCCATAACACTTGCATGGCGACTATCGTCCTCCAACCATTGGGATTAAGTTGATTAGGACCAATACCTAACCTATGAAGAAGACCTCTACAAAAGGAATTTAAGGGAAACCTAAGACCAACTAAGAGATAAGACGAGTATACTCCCAAACCAGAAGAAGGTCAATAACACCACTCTCCTTCCCTGGGCAGACGAGGTTCAAACTCGATAGGAATTTGGTATCTATCTACTAATGTTTTTAACTTAGGAGCGTCCAAAGTGGATGCTACCTTAGGTGCACAGCTATATATGATGAAAATGACACGTGGCAATCGCGTGGGGAAATGTAATCGATTTAATCACTTAACGAATTAAACCATGACACGTGGCTATATAAATGGGATAAAATCCCTATAGTATCCCTGGACGACGCCCTGGACAAGGGGGCAACTGATGGATAACAAAAAATCACATCTATAGTTCGTCCAGATGGGTCGTCCATGATGAACGGTTAGCTAAACAACCAAGCCATCTCCTATTCGTCCAGATATCTCGTCCTTGGGATGTTGGGCAATTGATTAAACTTCAGGGAATCAAGTCGAAGGAATCGTCCATGTGTAAGGTGCGTGGACGACCACACAACGGCGTGACAAAGAGTCGTCCATGCGCTCTGGGTAATTAATTAAACTTCAGGGAATCAAGTCAAAGGAATCGTCCATGTGTAAAGTGCGTGGACGACCACACAACGGCGCGACAAAGAGTCGTCCATGCGCAGAGCGCATGGACGACTACCCAACACTTAGCAAATTTTGGAGCGGTTCATCAACTCGTGTTCATCGCCGCCAATCCCTCCCACGTATATAACTTCCAACGGCGGTTATGATTTTTATAGCCGTTGGGGAGGTTATGTCCGGATTCCAAGATTCTGGGGGAAGTTATTGAACTCACTAATCAGTGCCTGTCACGCAGTCGCCTTCCATCCAACACATACAATCTATGGCGGCTGCGATGGCAAAATTAACCAGCTAGAATCAAGAGTTGACTAGGGAGATAGAAAGGCAGCACCGAGAAGGGCATGCTGAGAGACAATCCCAGAGTCAAGAAGATAGAGGATGAAATGCTGAGCCCGAGATTCGATCAAGAGGCACCACTTCGCGAAGGGTGCCACATCTGGAGAAGGAAATGGATCAGATGAGGAAGGTTATGGACGAGATGAAGGAGAACATGAGAAGGGCAAATCCTGTAGAGGATTTGGTTCATCGAACAGACTCCCCTTTCACTGCTTCCATCAATGGGCATCCTTTGCCGCCTAATTCCTAACAAGCGCAATAAGAATAAATATTGTCGCTTCCATAGGGATCATGGGCATGACACGGACGAGTGTTATGACTTGAAGCAGCAGATTGAGAATCTCATTAGACAAGGAAAGTTGAGGCATTTCGTTGAAAGGGATCATAAAGATTAAAAATTGAAAGCAAAGATGGAAGAGTCATCATGGCCCCCACTCGGAGAAATAAGAGTTATCATTGATGGGACGTCAACAGGACAATCCTCCAAGGTGAAGAAGACGTACCTCAAAGCGGTGCAGAACGTCCAACTCTCTGGACGACCCCTAAGGATGAAGGAAACAGACGAGCTAACCATCTCTTTTATGGACGAAGAAGCTGAGAGGATCCATCATCCACACGACGATGCAATCATCATTACCCTACTCATAGCAGATTACAGAACCAGGAGGGTGTTGGTGGATAATGGAGGCTTAGCAGATTTGAGGTACGTCTTCTTCGCCTTGGAGGATTGTCCTGTCGATGTCCCACCAATGATAACTCTTATTTCTCCGAGTGGGGGCCGTGATGACTCTTCCATCTTTGCTTTCAATTTTTCATCTTTATGATCCCTTCCAATGAAATGCCTCAACTTTCCTTGTCTAATGAGATTCTCAATTTGCTGCTTCAAGTCATAACACTCGTCCGTGTCATGCCCATGATCCCTATGGAAGCGACAATATTTATTCTTATTGCGCTTGTTAGGAATTAGGCGGCAAGGGATGCCCATTGATGGAAGCAGTGAAAGGGGAGTCTGTTCGGTGAACCAAAACCTCTACGGGATTTGCCCTTCTCATGTTCTCCTTCATCTCATCCATAACCTTCCTTATCTGATCCATTTCCTTCTCCAGATGTGGCACCCTTCGCGAAGAGGTGCCTCTTGATCGAATCTCGGGCTCAGCATTTCCTCTTCTATCTTCTTGACTCTGGGATTGTCTCTCAGCATGCCCTTCTCGGCGCTGCCTTTCTATCTCCCTAGTCAACTCTTGATTCTGGCGGGTCAATTCCGCCATCGCGGCCGCCATAGATTGTATGTGTTGGATGGAAGGCGACTGCGTGACAGGTGCTGATTGGTGATTTCGGTGGGGATGACTAGAAGCATCCCTACTCTCTTGGTGGCCTGGGCTAGTAGCCCTCGATCTGGTCCGAACTATTCGACTTTTTGTCCCAGAAAAAGCAAATCGCAAATCGATTCACGTTCCCACAGACGGCCCCAACTGATGATGTATGGAATCAGTTAGTTGAACACTTCAGCTTCGGTGGACTACGGCGTTAGCGAAGGCCTATAAAGACAGAAAACAATCAAAGGGTGACCGGGGTGAACCGGCCAAATACCCTCCGATGACAAAGTTAGTTTCTTCTCTTCTAATGGAGTTTTAACTTTATTCAATGTAAAATCTCAGGGAATTCATACCATTGCATGGTTAAGACCGGTCCTTATATAGGGTATTCTAGGGCGGTTACTAGTTCAATAACTTCCCCCAGAATCTTGGAATCCGGACATAACCTCCCCAACGGCTATAAAAATCATAACCGCCGTTGGAAGTTACATACGTGGGAGGGATTGGTGGCGATGAACACGGGTTGATGAACCGCTCCAAAATTTGCTAAGTGTTGCGTAGTCGTCCATGCGCTCTGCGCATGGATGACTCTTTGTTGTGCCGTTGTGTGGTCGTCCATTCACCTTACACATGGACGATTCCTTCGACTTGATTCCCTGAAGGTTAATCAATTGCCCAACATCCCAAGGACGAGATATCTGGACGAATAGGAGATGGCCTGGTTGTTTGGCTAACCATTCATCATGGACGACCCATCTGGACGAACCATAGATGTGATTTTTTGTTATCCATCAAGTGTCACACACACACACACACAATATAAATTTATAATAATGAGAGACATTCAGAACTCACAAATACTCACATTTTACTTTTAGAGTCGAAAATATATAGAAAGTCAGATAGAAAATAGAAATGAGATGAAATTCATGAGAGAAAGGGAAAGTGATTTGTGTTGTTAATTAGTTTTGGGATGAACTAATCTATGTTGTTTGATTTTTGTGCTAAATTAATTTGTGATCAGGGTGTGTAAGAGTTAAGCCAAGTTGTACAAAAATATTTTTAATGATAATTAAATTAATAAAAAAATATTATATATATAAATATTTTCTTTTGAAGTTAGGGGATTCATTTGAACCCCTGACTTACAATGCAACTGCCCCTAATGTTAAAAAATTACAATAATTAAACATCCAACATCTTTAAAATGAATACATAAGTATTTAACAATTACCTCAACAAATAAAAGGGAAAAAAAATTCTAATTTTCATCCCAACACATCTAGGACTTACTTGTACAACAGTAGTAGAAAAATTGAAAAGTCAACAGTTTTGTTGATTCGCCGCACCACCAGGTCCCCAAACAATTGTAGAAAATTTTGCTTACAATGCTCTCACAAGTGACTCTTTTTGTCTCTATTGGCTTTTGCCTTCTTCTTCTTTTTTTTCTTCAATTTTTTCCTTTTCCCACTATTGCCGCAGTCTTGTGTCTACAATATAAAAGTAAAGTTCTATGTGACTAGACTAGACAAGAAATAGTAAAAGACAAACTTTAAACTTCTGTAAGCCCCTCAACTCTGTATAATGCACTTGTGTTACTTTACTTTTCATTTGTTTTCTTTTGATTTCTTTACTTTACTTTTCATTTGCTTTTTTTTTTTTCCTTATAATATATATATATATATATATATTTTTTGATTTGTTTTCCTTATAATATATTATTTGTTATTATAATAATCAATATATTATATACCATATGGCATTATAATTTATAAATGTACTTGATTAGTTTGATTAAAAAAAAAATTAATATGTATTTAGTTGTTATTTATAGCATATATTGAGTTATGAAATAATGTACATTACTATTTTAGATTTCATACATACAAAAAAAGAAAAAGAAAAAGAATTATACATGGTCCCTCCAAAGATAAATTCCTAGCTTGATAAATAATGAGTTTTAAGAGAAAAAATCACTATCATCTTTGTTTTAAAAATTCATAAAATAATTAAAAATTAAAACAAAAAAATAGCATGAAAAATACTGAAAGTGAAGAACATCTTCCTCCATACCATTTCTTGTATTTTCTTTTCCTAAGTAGACGTTTTCTTTGCAACCTAACACAACTTTTACAAAAAAAAAAAAAAAAAAAAAAAAATTTCAGATTCCTTACAAAGACGAACAAGTCCGTTGTGATCTAGCTCAATTGATCTCCATGAGTACAAGGCCGTTGTCCAACAAGTCCGTCGAGAACCTGCTGCCAACCTAGTCCGATGACAAGCGAAGGAGACCCACTCACAGAGAAATAGAAGAAGAAGAAGGACTAAGAGGCCAAGTCGTGGAGCTCGATCTATCTCGTTTATTGCTGGTACAATCTGAGAGGTTAAGCAGTGTTTGGAGGAAAAGAAAATTTTGATAGGAAGATGAAGGAAAAATGAAGAGAGAGAGAGAGAGCTATAAGTTTAGTTTTAGGGTTTACAATTTTTTTTTCCTTTTAGAATTTAGATTATAAAAGTAAAAAAAATTAAATAAATGGGTTGGGTTGGGTCATGATTTGTATACATGCAAGTTCTTTAGTTATTATCAAATAAATGCAACTACTACATGAGGACCACAGGAACTGAATCTAAATAATATATAACAAACTATTTTTTTGGATACAATTTGACCCATGATCAGCAAAAGTTTTTTTGAGAGAATAATATAAAGAATTTTCTTTTAACATTATGAATATATAATGTTGTGAGCGCATACATGCAATATCCTTCAGCACCAGATTGATAGCTCAGATACTCAGTGAGCTCTTCACCGGGGAAACCATATTAACAACAATAAGAAATCAACTTATAACATCATTTACACTAATCAGCTAATCCACTAAAGCACTAAGACAATATTTTTGAAAACTAACAAAGGGGAAAAAAAGAGAGACTAAAATCCCCACAAAGAAATGTTTTAAGTTTGATTCTGATATAGCAGTCAAGAAATTTCAAGAGAGGAATTGAAATCTGATGAATAGATGTACAAAAACTCAAGACTGAAAATACTGAAACTTCTTATAAAATATGAAACCACTTATGTACTCATTAGAACATCATTAATGATTTTTTACCCTCTTTGATTGGTGAATCACATTATTTAACCAAGAAAACTTTTGTAGATGCTGGAACTCTAGAAATCTACTTTATACTATAAGATTAACAGAGTTTGTACCCATACCAAGCTCAACTTGTCTGCTAAGATATATAATCACACGATAAGCACAGTTGTAAATAAAACAAGCATTATCGTTCCTTTTGGCTTATTTTTCGTTCTGCTTCCGAAAGCAAAGCTTACTTTATATAACTAACAACTACTTTGCATAAATTGTAAGAGAAATATGGAGATTTTGGGACCCTTTGATTTGCCCACAATCAACATGTATATGTTTGCAAGCTTTTGCAAATCAGATTAGTCAAGTAGGGTGTAGTGTGGTGTATCCAGGTGAGAAATGACATTTTATACCACCCTGCAATTAGTACTCAGTCTCTTTCGCATTTTATCATTTGTGGTACCATTCTGCAATCTGTACCTACCCTCTTTTCTCTATATGCCATTTTCTTCCCCTTTTCCTCAGCAACTCACAGATACTAAATTTCTTACATTATCAACCCCCTAAATTAAGATTTTTGTGAGCTCCTCGCTAAGTTCTATTGAGCTTTACTAAATTTAATATTAACAGAAGAAAAATACACATGAACTGCAGAAGGATTTTAAAATCTCTAATTCTCTATGCTCCTCTATCTTCCTAGTTCCTACTATTTTTGCAGTTTTTTAGCACACCAACAAAAACTAACAGACTTGCAAACCCCTAACAGGACCGTGTCAAATGAAATACAGGTATGCTTGATGTTTGTTAGTTAGTACAACACTTGTTAAAACATGATCTTGAAGTTGAATTTATAAGTTTAATTAATTAAAAACAAATACTAATATCCAAAGTGATCTAATTGCAGTATAATTCACTGATTTATTATGTTAACTGGTAAGAATTCTAAATGATCAAATAAAATGAAGACTCACTTGATTTCTTGCCTCAACAGTTAGCTTTACACTCACATACATGCATATACACATTGATTAATGATAGACTTTTGTTTGGATTGCAGTTTCTATATAACAGAAACTTCAATTACAACACAAAACCTTCTTTCGTAGCTACTATAAAGTTATGGTTTACAATTATGTTTTTATTGACTTTAATTCCTTGTCAAATTTGATTGTATTTTGTTCAATCATTTTCCAATATTTTTGTGGGATTTAATGTAAGGGTTGAGTGTGAGAGTTTGGTAAAGACTTGTGAAGAAAGTGAAGTTCGCGATTGGCTCATGAGTGGATAACCCGCAAAAGGCCACATGAGAAGCACATGCTGAAATCTGAACAGTCTCATACTAGGTTGGATTTCGCGAGTCACTTCGTGACTCAGGCCAATTCGTGAGTGACCCGTGAAACTCACTACTTGAACCTTTTTGAAATGTGTTTTTCTTATTTCTTTACCAACACTATTTAAGCCCACATTATCCACGAAATTGTAAAAGAGTTTTTGAGAGAGAAAACCCTAGTAATACACTTGAGAGTTAAAGATTGTAAACCCATAATCTTCTACACAATTTCTCTTAGTTTTCCTCTACTCTTACCTCTCCAATTACAAATCCTTTAAAGGTTTTTAACCCAAATACTTGTCTCGTCCAATCTGAGTGCTGAGTGAAGTTTGATGCATGTAGGAAGCATTGGAAGAAGCCATCGATTGGTGGATGCAATTTGGAGCTAATTGTAGGATTCGAATAACTAGTGAAGACAAGACTCGGTGAAGCCTGTTGGTAGCTAAAATTTGGAGGGTTCAAGTACATTGGGTAGATTAGGCTTGGAGGAACTTTTTGATATTCGTGTATTCCAACTTTATTCACTAGTAGATCGATTTCAGCTTGGAAGGCTGCAGAGAAGTTTTTCTCTGAGTAGTTCGGTTTCCTCTTTGATAACACGTCTCAGTGTTATCTTGTGTTTGCATCTCTCTTCCTTTTCACTTTAAGCTTTATATTTATTGTTGCTTGCTTATTGTTATAGCTTAGAGAGTTGTTCCAATAATTGCATATCGTTTACTCTTGTTTTACACTTAGATAAATTAGAGTAAAAGCAATTAAGCCGTGTTTTTAAAATTGAGGGTTTAAACAAGTTATAGTGTTTTACACTATTTTAGCTTTCAGCTACAAAGATATCAATTAACCAAAGCTTGTATGTCAAATATAATATAAATTAAACACCCAAAAGAAGAACTAAACAAGAAATTTGTTAAAATTAAAACTGTACCATAAAGTACTATGAAGGGTATGAAGTGTGAAAGTGGAAAGGTCATGAAGACCAAGATGGAGATGGAGGCAATCATTGGTAAAGGAAATGCCATGAAATTTATGGGTTTTTGTTAAAGAGAAGTGAAAATATGATCGAAGGGAACAAATAATAATGAATCCGGGAACTTTTGGGGGAATCTTTGTAAAAAATTTTGTTCATGGTTTTATGGTTTGCTTGCTTTGGTTGATTGTCTTGCTGGGGTGTTACTACGTGGCTTGGCATGTCAGCTTCTTCTTCTTATTCTATATTTTTGTTTGGGTGCTTGCTTGCATGAGTTTATTTTCTTTGATTTATTTTTAGTTCTTCTAAAAATAAAACTTATTTTAAGTTTAAAAACAAGTCATGTAGAAAATAAATTAGATTTTAAATAAAAATTTGAGGTGGATTCCAATTAACTCAATTAATAAAATTTATTATCATCAAATGAGTGGCTAGATATGAATCTCTCTTGTATGAAAAAGTGAGTTGATGATAAAAAGAAATCAAAAGTAAATGTGAAGTGAAATGTGTAGTCAGTGTTGTATATATAGATATATACAATGATAGGTTGTAATAATGATGTTTAAGTTTGGAGAATATATGGTTTCATAAAGTTAAAATTCAAGTTCTGGAATTTTCTAAGTGAAAATTCGAAAATTTGAATTTTTTGGAATTTTCTAGAATTTTCTGCAGAATTTTCTGGTGACTGTTCAGAAAGGTTGAAGAGGTTTTAATATTTGTTAACCATTTTATGAAAAAAATAACTAACTCTCTATACGTGTCTTTACATGAAACATAACCATAGGGGTATAAATAGAGGCTTATGTTCACTTAAAAAAATACTAACTTTACAAAAAAATAGTAAGTTTGAGAGAAACACAAGAAATTCTATGGTCATTCTCCAAAATTACTATCTGTAAAACCCAACATCTTGGTTGTATCTTGGAGACAAATTTGCGATAACCCTTTAGAAATAAAAGTGTGGGGGGCAAATATTGTCTAAGAAAAACGATATAGTGCTTTCAAGTTATCTATTTTTTGTTTGTCTTTTATGTTAATCTTGTTCTTCCATTATTACTTTGTGTAATGTTCCCAACAGTAAATTCTAATTATCTCAACTACTATGATCTCTTGTATTGGGTTCATCGTAACTCTAAATTAAGATTATAGTGAAGATATAGTTGTCAAGACTTTCCCTTTACAGATGTAGACCGTTAAGCCAAATTACAGAAACTTTGTGTTCTCTCTTTAATTTGTATTCTCTTTCTCAGATCTAACACTAACTAAAGACAATGAGGACAAAGACAGATAGATGAGGACGTGTATTTTTCATTATGTTTCAAGAAGAATTCAATGACACTCGTGCTGCACTAACTATTTAGTAAGCTTTAGATTGTTAGAGATATATTAGACGTATTAGCCCAATGTAATAGACCCAAGCTCACTCCTACTTGTACTAGTAGTCTAGGGTTTAGTCGCTTATATATACCCATGTTAGGGTTCATTGTAACACAAATTTTGTACTACACTCTTACATAATAAAGATGTAACCCTTAAGGGATTTCTCTATGGATGTAGGCAGACAAGGCTAAACTACGTAACTCTCGTGTTCTCAGTGTATCTATTCTATACTTCCTCTTTCGCATCCACTCTAGCATATACAATATGGTATAACATGTCACGTTGTTAATATATTTAACATGGTATTAGAGCCAAACATCGTTCTTGGTAACAAACAAACATCTCTACACAGTAAAGAAGATTCATACATGTATAGCACAGATCCACAATACCCTTGCTTGTTTTCAGATCTGAACCCCACAGCATCACACAGCTTCCATGGACCACCATCGTGGTCTTGTTGCTATGTCTCAGATCACAGCCCAAGGTTCGGGTTGGGTGGCTAGATGACGTCATTGGGTGACGTCAATCCCGTGTTAGAGATATATTAATTAGACGTATTAGCTTAATGTAATAAGCCCAAGCCCACTCCTGCTTGTACTAGTAGTTTAGGGTTTAGTTGTCTATATATACGCATGTTAGGGTTCATTGTAACACAGATTTTGTACTACACTGTTACATAATAAAGATGTAGCCCTTAAGGGATTCTTCCGTGGATGTAGGCTGACAAAGTTGAATCATGTAATCCTTGTGTTCTTGGTGTATCTATTCTATGCTTCCCTTTTCGCATTCACTCTATCATATACAATATGGTATAACACGTCACATTGCTAATATATTTAACACAAATTATGTATTACGTGGGTGTTTTTAGATAACTTAACCACTGCTATTACAAAATAACCTTAACTTCACAAAACCCAAAGTAACAAATTAATTAATAGCTTTGAACTCTATTATCATCATTGGACTATTTGATTGGAAACTTTTTACTCGTATACTTTTGGACTCGGGAAGCCTCTTTTTGATGGATTCTTACCAACCACACAAATTGTTTCTTTCCCACTTTAGTATATGTTCTTACTACCGACGAGACAATATAACAACCATAGGAATTTTTTAGAATCAAATCAAGACTTTGTCTCTGTAAAATAAAGCTTATAAAGTGATGCGTGAAGACATCAAAATGTTTTTTATTTTTTATTTTTATTTTTTATTTTATATATTTAAAAAAATTATTTACAGAAGACTTTATCTATATTTATATCTATATCTATATTTTATATTATTACTAAAAGCTGAATCATAATATTTATTATTGCTATGCTACCGTTGAACCATATTAGTAGTCACATCATTCATTTATTTTTTATATTTTCTTTTCTCTATTTAAACTTTTCTTCCCCCAATTTTCAAAAAAAAAAAAAAAAAAAGAAGAGAAAAAAAAGAAAGAAAAAATTCTTCTTTTCCCTATTAGTTCACATACCTACTATTACGTTTCTTCCAACCTTTCCCTTTTTTTTTTGTCTCTTTATCTCCTCACTACTTAACTATTATATTTCCTTCATCTTTTTTTATTTTGGCTTTTCTTCTACTTATTTCATTTTGTATAAATTTGATATCATTTTTCCATTAAATTCATATTTTTCCCACACAAAACTGTGAGTACTCTCTCTCTTTCTTTCTCTACTTTCTTTCGGTGAATTTTTGTTCTTTCTTATAACTCTAATTAAGGTTGATGGTTTTTTTAATTTTTTTTTTAATATGTGTTATAGCTTTGGTTGAATTTTAGTTTGGGTTAATATATACTTAATTTTTTTGGAAACAGGAATTTGAACATGCCTACTAATTGTTTGAGTAATAAATTATTATAACGCCTATTATTTATTCCTTTAGTTTTATTTTAATTTTGGCTAAGATAACATTGTAATTTTGTAATGAGTTTTTTTTTTAATATGATAATTTCCTTATTTCTTAAGAGATGAGAAATTGGAATAATAAATTTGAAACTTTTAAAGTTTGGTTGTATATTAAGCAAATATAATACACTATAATAGAAGTTAGAAGAATATGGTCCACCTTAAAAAAATATTAATCAAACATAAAAAAATAAAATGATATATTTGTGGAGATAAAAAGATAATAATAAAAAAAAATACTTGTATAAATCTTTTTAAAAAAAATAGATAATACTTGAAGTAATGGTTACTTTTTATATATTACACCTCATTACATAATATTTATATTCCCACGCATCACGTGGGTCTGCTGCTAATAAATCTAAAAGCTGAAGTGTAGTATTTAATGTTGTTACGCTCACCTTGAGCTACATCAACAGTAATGTCATTACCATCCTTTTTCCTGAATTTCTCCTACAATTTTAAAATACTTTTCCTAAATTTTAAAATACTAATAAAAAGTAAATAATTCCCAACCTTACCTTAACCATAAAGCCCAATCTTTATAGCTTTAATTCCACCATAAAGCTTAAACCCAAGCCTGTGTTTCACGGCCTTTCTGTCTCCCCACCTTTTGGTTTACTGTGTTTAATGGTTTGAGAAAAACAACCCTTCAGCATTTCAATTTTTCAATGGTAACCCTTTGTGTTTCATGGATTCAATTTTAAATGGCAACCCTTTACTTGCTAATGCCAGCCTCTCTCGATATCGCGGAAGCTTGAAGAAAGCACACATGAAGCTTTCTTAATGGAACAAAAACTAAATTATTAACTTTTGGTAGTAAATCTTGAATTCGCAAGGGGTTTCCCTCAATCCACAAGGAAATAAACTAGAATTCACCAGAGAAAGAATTTAACAAAAAGTTTGTGTTTATTGATAATAGTCTAATCTGCCTCTAACAGCTACAAAACATATAAATACTAATAAAAAAAATGTCTGAAACCCTAATCCGCAGTAATTACGTGAAGTTTGTGTTTATTGATAATAGTCTACTTTGCCTCTGACAACTACAAAACATATAAATACTGAAAAAAACGTATGAAATCCTAATTCGCAGTAATTACATGATTAGGTGACAAAATATTGAAATTTACCAAAAAAGGCAAAATTGAGTTAATGCAAAATCATAAACTACTGATCTTAAGGGTTGTGACCTAATTCTGACTTTTGAGCAAAAAGTTATTAAAGAAACAAAAATTACTATAAACGGAAAAATCGTAGTTTTTGGGGCCTAAATTAAAGAATTTTCCATTTTCAGGGGTTCCTTGTGGCAAAGTGATAACTATTGCTAAGAAGGCCATTTTGCTTCAGCCTGCCAAATTTCAAGCGATTCTGACTCTATTGCCCAAATGATTTTTACTAGTGCTGTTTTGCCTTGCACAATTTTAGGCGCGCTTGGGACTCCAGAAAGGCCATGACGATCTATTCTACATCAAAAGACAATTTCAAATCTTCAGACTTCGGCTTTCTAATGCCAGCCTCTCTCTCTCTTCCCCCCGTCATCTCTTCCTCTCCTCACAGTATATTAATACTGATAGAAGCTAGATGATTTAGTTCAGGTATCTCTAAATCCCAGTTGCTCTTGAGCTTTGATTTCTTTGTGTAGTGCTATGGTGTGGATGATTGTTATGTTGCTTTTTCTTTCTTCTTGATTTTTTTTAGGATGTTGAATTTTCGATTGCTAGGTTTTTTAATTAACTGGTCAGACATATATGGATATGTTGGATAAATGTGTTAGTTCTTACACTGTTTGAATCTATAATTTTTTAATGTTTTTGTTACTCCATTACTTTCTTTGAGGCTTTATTTAATTTCTATTTGATTCAAAGTTTGATTGGGTGGGCTGTTGTGATATGAATTGCATTACGACATAATCCTTACCAATTTAAACTTTGCTCTTGCAATATGCCTTAATGGCACTCCCTTTTTTTTGGTAGAAGAATTACTTCATGCTTCCTGAATCTCATTCGAAGTAATTTGTTGATTGATTGATATTTTTTGGCAACATGTAAAACCCAAAAATCTGGAATCATTGATTCAATGAAAATTTTTAATGCAGAAAGACTAGTTTGCACAATTTTTATGCAGCCATGAAATGCAATGACGACTTCTGTCCATGAGCTATGATGCCACTTAGGTTGATTACTTGATGGACAAATTAGTCTCTTATTGGTTCTTTTACTTTTTTCTTTTATCACGAGGTTGATTAATTATCTTTTTATTTAATTATTTCGTGTATTGTATGGGTTAGCGACTAGTTAGTTTAATTAATAAAACCTAGGCTTAACATGATTTTATAACCCTTATAGATATTGAACATATGACATACCATAATTGGTGGAATATCAAGTGAGACACAAAAAATTGGACAAAAATTTTGTATTAAAAAATGTTAAAGTGGCACAGGGAATAAAGTGGAACACAAAATTGAAACAGGGAATTTGTATTCCACTGTTGGCAGTTGTAAAGGCACATTGTTTTCTATAGCCAACTTGAGTAAGGGAGAGAGGGAAAAGAAACCAAAGAGAGACTATGATAAACCCAATTCCTGACAGATTAAAGGACGTATGGGACGAATGGAACATCAGGGCGATCATTCTCGTAAGCCTCTCACTGCAAACCACATTGATTTTGTTTGCTCCCTTCAGAAAACGCATACCTAAAAAACCAGTGATCTTGCTCATCTGGTCATCTTACTTGCTTGCTGACTGGGCTGCAAGCTTTGCTATCGGACACATCGCCAATAGTCAAGTCCCAAACTCCGCGAATCCCATTACTGATGATAAGGGATGCCACCTTGTTGGTAAAAACTCGATGATCTGTCAAGGCAAAGTCTCTCATGCCAGTGGTAATAAGGGAAACAAGTCCTCTGAGAATGCCGATCTTCTGGCATTTTGGGCTCCCTTCCTTTTGCTACACCTGGGTGGACCAGACCCCATAAGTGCATTTGCCCTTGAGGATAATGAGCTCTGGCTTAGGCACCTGTTCAGCCTACTAGTCCAAGTTATTGTGACTGGTTACGTGTTCTTGCTCACACTTCCTGAAAACCAGCTATTGGTCCCAACATTGCTCATGTTTGTGGCAGGAATAATCAAATATTTTGAGAGGACACGCGCATTGTTTCTTGCAAGCTTGGATAGGTTCCGAGAATCCATGCTTAAAGCACCTGATGCGGGGCACAACTACGCAAAGCTCATGGAGGAATACTCTTCGAAGAAGGAAGCAGGACTGCCAACAAGAATAGAAATGACACCAGAGCCTGGGAAGGACTCAAAGCTTGCAACTGCTGGGAAGGAAGAACAGCTAGAGGAACTTGATGTGGTGAAGTATGCTTACAAGTACTTCAACATATTCAAGGGACTCATCGTTGAGCTTATCTTCAGCTTCCGTGAGCGCAATGAAAGCCGAGAGTTTTTCCTAAGGATAAACGAAGAAGGCGCTTAAAATAATAGATTTAGAACTCAACTTCATCTATGAAGCTCTCTATACCAAGGTGGTTGTGGTGCATAACAAAATTGGATATGCATTCCGAGCTGTATCCGTTGGTTCAGTTGTGGCGGCCTTTGTAATCTTCGCTCGCTTGAACAAGATTTGTTTCACGAAGTTTGATATAAATGTTACCTACGCTTTGTTAGGTGGCGCCATTTGCCTGGATTTTATTGCTCTTATCATGCTCATTTTCTCTGATTGGACTATGGCTGCTATCAGTAGCAACAAGAAGGGAGCGGGAATATTAGTTTCGATTGCCGAAACATATCTTAATTTCAAGAAGATGAGGTGGTTTAAAGACCCCAAACACAAGGGGGAGGAAGTATTGGGTACGTGTATACTAATTCGAAGGTGGTCTGAATCTGTGTCAAGTTTTAATTTGATAAAATATTGCCTCAGGCTACGTCCATATCCACTTAAAGACAATTCAGCCTTATTAAGAAAGACATTCATTATTTGAGCTCTATCTTTGAGTGTTGTTTGCCTTACATCGATAAGGTCATTGATTATTTGGGTGCTAGGGAGTTAGTAACCGAGTGGAGGTATGTGTCTAGCCAACGACTCCCTAGAAAGCTATGGAAATTTATCTTTGATGAGCTGAATAGGAAATCAGAAGATGCCGAGGATACCGAAACTACCAAGAGGATATGCTCAGCTCGAGGTGCTTATGTAATCCAAGAGGGACAGTGGGAGGGCGGGGTGGCCGAAGTGTATCAAAAGATAACAGAGGACTATATTGAAAGCGTTACTTTTGAAGAGAGCCTTCTGTTGTGGCACGTTGCTACTGAACTCTGCTTTCAAATTCAAAAGACCCCAGTCGCCAATGAAGGAGCCAAATCCTGTTGGTTGCGGCGTGTTGCTACTCATTGCTTTCGGAATACCTGTTGGTTGTGGCACGTTGCTACTCAACTTTGCAAAGAGGGCGCCCACAAAAGCGGAGATGGCAGTTCTGTTAGTTTTAGTTTCAGAGAGGAAGATTACATTAGTTTCAGCAAGCTCCTCTCAGATTACATGATATATCTTTTAGTGATGCGGCCTACTATGATGTCCGCTGTGGCTGGTATAGGGCAAATAAGATTTCGGGATACCTGTGCCGAAGCTGAGAAATTCTTTAGCAGAAGGGCTTTAGAACAAGGTCAGGTAAAGGAAGCCTGTGAGAAAATCCTTGATGTGGATACAAAAGTTAAGCCTGTTCATGTAAAGGGAGATAGAAGCAAATCTATATTGTTTGATGCATGTATGCTGGCCAAAGAGCTGAACAAACTGAATAATTATGAAAAATGGAAGATAATGAGCAAAGTTTGGGTGGAAATGTTGTCCTATGCCGCTACTCATTGCAGGGCAGCTACCCATGCACAACAAGTAAGTAAAGGTGGACAACTTATTTCTTTTGTTTGGTTGCTCATGGCTCATTTTGGCCTAGGGGAGCAATTCCAAATCAACGAGGGCCATGCTAGGGCAAAATTGATTGTGGGTAAGTAGTTGAATCAGTGTTCTATATATTGGTCTTGTTATCTGTGAGAAATAATAAAATGGGTTCTATACCACCATGTAAACCGATTCCTTGATCAATCAGTGTTTAATTTGTTAGTGTTGCATTGGTATTGTTATCACTGTTGTATTCTTCTTTGTTCTTATTATTATTTTTTTCCTTTTTTTCTTTCAACGAAAGACTACGGTTGCGTTTGAGATAAGCTTATATTGGACAGTTTTTTTATTATTTAGTTTATTTTTGCTACTATTCATAAATCTCATTACACTTTTTGGTACTATTTATGAGTTTCACGGTATTATTTTAGCTAACTTTTAGCTTTATCTATAATGTGTGCGTTTGGAAAGCGTGTTTTGAGCTTCCCAGATGCACGTTTGCGTTTCTTTTTGTTTTTTGTTTTTTTTTTTGTTCCAGTCGACAACTTTGAATTTTCTCGTGAACAGTGCACATTGTGTACTATTTACGGACTCACAAATTTCACTTATTATCAACTTTTTCATTAAAAATGGGTCTCACGGTACTATTCACACATTTAAAAATTATTTTGCTATAGTATTTTTCAGTTTTCAGTTTTCAGCCGTATTCAAACAGATCCAATAGTTTTAGCAAAAAGTTTTCAGTTTTGACTAAATAAATTGTTCTCAAATGGATCTTACATATATCGAGTCTTTTAATAGTGCTCAATAAGTGGCACTTGCAATTTATTTACTTGTTTTATTATTTTCCCTAATACTTCTAGTTAATAATATAACTCTCCTAGTGGGTGAATATATTAAATAATCTAAAATTTTAGGACTATAATGAGAACTCTTTTAAATAAAAAAAATTTAATTTCAAATCACACCAAACTAATGGGAGTTATAGTTTTAATTTATCGAATTTTTAGATATATGTTAATTTACCTAATTAATGGTCCCTGTAATTTTTTTATACTCATTTGATTGACCAATATGGAAGGGGGGAGCTCAGGGCAGGGGCTACTATATTGATTTTTATTTTTTGATAATTCAATAATTAAGTCAAGTAGGAGAAGAGGATTTGGATCATGGTTTTCCTTATGAAGGAGATCAAATGATGCTGCCTATAAGCCTCTGGGCTACTGCATTTGATTTCAGCTTTTTTTTAGTACTTTTTCCTATCATGCATAATATATAACTCATTAAGACAAAATATATTCAAAGTATATATCCCAAAGACAAATAAGCTAATCTATATCTACTATAATGATTAATATTGTTTATGTTTGATCAATGCATGAGAGAGAGAGAGAGAGAGGATAAAAATATGTTGCTCTTATTGTGTAGACAAAAATGATGTTTATTATCTAGGTGGTTTGAAATTAATTGACTTTCTTACATGTTTCGTTACCTCTAATTTTGCAATTTCAAATTTATTTAGCTAAACCCTTGATTATTAGTTAATTTAAAATACTTCTATAATATTAATTGAAACTTTGCAGCTTTAGTTAATAAAAGGTGAAAACACTATTTTAGACTCTATATTTTGGGGTCACAATCAATTTGGTCCCTATATTTTGGTAATAATCAATTTGGTCCTTATTATTTTCAACTTATAGTTAATTTGGTCCATATTATTGACTTACTAACGAAAAATGTTTATGTGACAGATGAATGCACATGAATGCACAGTTGGCGCACTTGAATCTTACATGGCCAATAAAATAATTTTTTACAATTTTAATTAACATTAGAAATAGATTATTCCATATGCATCAAAATCAAAGCTCATATCTTTTTTGTTCAATGAGTTCTCACCAACAAGCCCGAAATTTTTTCATACAAATTAGATCCTTCGCAACTAAAACTAACCCAACTATCCATATGGCAAACCCAGTATAGTTGCAACCTAGATCTGGTCTTCATGCTATCATAGAACTCGTGGGTTTGGATCTAATTGTGGTGGTGTGGTGCTCGCTCCGTCAGATTTGCACAGATGAGAGAAACCAAAGAATAGGAGAAAAGAAAAAAAAAAAAAAATGAAATGAAGGATTTTTGTGGTTTGGGTTGAAGATTGAAGGTTAGAAAAGATTAGATCTTTGTTGATTTGTGTAAAGATATTAAAGTTAAAGGCAAGGTTAGAGCAGCAGTGACACAAGAAGGCAATGATGCAATAGTGAAGTGCTAGCAAGATGAAGCAAAGTGAAGCAAGTGTTAGTGTGATGTGCAAAGTGATGTGCAAAACAACATGAGCAGCTGAGTGACTTGTAGTTTAGATTGTATTAGTTATTTATGATTCACACATGGGTGATACATGTGCAGTAGCTGATATAACTTCCTGTAACTGCCTAGCGCATAATTTGGGAATTAGTTTTCTTCATTTAGTCGGTATAAATATAGGGCTTTGTACAGTTTTGAATTCAATTGATTCAATAGAAAAATCACAGAGATTTCCAAAAATTCTCTCTATCTCTCATTCTCTATCTCTCTTAATTTCATAAGCATTTTTCTGCTTCTTCTTCTCTGTTTTTCTATTCTCATATGGTATCAGAGCCTGAATCCATTTCAATGGCGTCCAATCCATCTTCAACCTCACAACGTGAGCTTACACCGATGGAGGATCCTCGTAGTCCGTTCTTTTAGCATCATGGTGAATCACCTGGTGCGATCTTGGTTCCGCAGCCATTAACAGAGGACAATTATCCTACCTGGTCTCGAGCTATGAAGATGGCTTTGGATGCTAAAAGCAAACTCGGTTTTACTGATGGATCAATCACTGCTTCAATGGTAGTCACTCCTTTGGAGAAGAAGGCATGGTCTAAGTGCAATTCAATGATTTCCTCTTGGATCTTGAATTGTGTTTCACCTCATATCACAGCTAGTGTGATTTATAGGAACACAACTCTTGAGGTTTGGAATACACTTAGAAATCGTTTTTCTCAAGCTAATGGACCACAAATTTCATAGCTACAGAAGCAGATTTCTATTGTGATGCAAGGTGATTCAACAGTCACTACATATTTCACAGGGCTTCAAGCATCGTGGGATCAATTACTGAATTTTAGACCTCTGCCTTGCTGTTCTTGTGGTAAGTGCACTTGTGGTGTTAATGACAAGATCACCACTCTTCAGCATCAAGATTCACTGATGCAGTTTCTCAATGGGTTGAATGATGTTTACTCTCAAGTACGAACTCAAATTCTCATGATGGAACCCACTCCTTCAATAGATAAGGCTTTCTCTCTGGTGATTCAAGAAGAGAGGCAAAGATCCTTGGGTTTCAATCTGGGTTCATCAATTGAAACGACTGCTCTTGCTGTTAAAAATCAAAGCTTTACTCATGGCTATGGTAATACTAGCAAGAATTTCAAAGGCAACACTGGGAAAGGAAGGCCTATGTGCAGGTATTGTGGCAAGCTTGGTCACATTAAGGAGAAGTGTTATAAGCTGGTTGGTTTTCCACCATGTTACAAGCAGAAGGGAAAGACTCCAATGGCAAACCAGATCAGTCTTGAGGGTGATCAATCCCAATCTCAGTTTGAGGATCTATGCAATGGAAATTTTCCTTTTTCTTCTGAGCAGTGTCAACAACTGATCTCTTTGCTCAATACCCATGCCTTTGCTTCTGGTTCATGTGAAGGTGTTCATTCAGCTAATTCTACAATCAATCTTAATCTTGCATCAGGTACTTCTTGTAATTTGTTTCAAGAAAATATGTATTTAAGCATGCAACATTCTGTGTTTGCTGTTAATCCTGTGAATATGACTGCCTTCAATGGTGAGACTTGGGTCCTTGATACGGGGGCCACAGATCATATAATTCATTCTATTTCTTTGTTCACCAAGATTACTAGTTCTATTTCTACCTTTGTTCAATTACCTAATGGTGAGAAAGTTACTGTCACTCACATAGGAACAATTCAAATAACCTCTACCTTAGTTCTTGAAAATGTCCTTTGTGTTCCTTCTTTTTCATTCAATCTAATCTCTGTCAGCAAATTAACAAAATCCCTATCTTGTTGCTTTGTTCTCCTTTCAAATTTGTGTTTCATACAGGACTTGGCATGTTGGAAAACAATTGGAGTGGGTAAATTGCACAACAATCTTTACTTGCTACAAGCTCCATCAGATTGCAGATCTCTATCAGGGGCCCCTTCTATTTTGCAGTCTATTTTCAATTCCCTTGTTCATTCTGTTTCTAGCTTTCCTATTGTTTCTAAGTCATATCTTTGGCACCTTAGACTTGGGCATGTTTCTGATAGTAAACTCAGTGCATTGCACAATCATTTCCCTGATGTAATCCAGTTCCAAAGCAATAAAAATTGTGTCCTTTGTCCTATTGCTAAATAGAAAAAGCTTCCCTTTCCATTTTTCAATCATATTTCTCATAATGCTTTTTGACATTGTTCATTGTGATGTTTGGGGTCCTTTTGTTATGCCTACTCAAGAAGGTTACAAATATTTTCTGACCCTTGTTGATGATGCCACTAGATCAACTTGGGTCTATCTCATGAAAAGTAAATCAGAAACTAGACCTTTACTTGTTTCCTTTTACAATATGATATGTACTCAGTTTCACACTAAAATCAAAGTCTTTAGAATTGATAATGCCCCTGAATTTTTCTTGAAAGATTTCTTTTCTACTAATGGTATTATTCATCAGCATTCTTGTGTAGCCACTCTACAACAAAATTCAGTTGTGGAGAGGAAACACCAACATATATTGAGCATGGCTAGGGCTTTAAAATTTCAATCCAATGTCCCTCTTTATCTTTGGGGTGAGTGTGTGTTAACTGCTGTACATATCATTAACAGATTACCTTCGCCTATTTTGAATAATAAATCACCTTTTGAGAAGCTTTATGACAAACCTCCTTCCTATGAACATCTCAAAGTTTTTGGATGTATTTGTTTTGCTTCAACTTTAGTTCATCATAGGTCTAAATTTGATCCTAGGTTAGTTCCTTGTGTTTTTCTTGGATACCCTTTTGGTGTTAAAGGTTACAAGCTTCTTAACTTGTTCACCAAAAGGGTTTTCATCTCAAGGGATGTGATCTTTTATGAAGCTATTTTTCCTTTTGTTTCAAACCCCAATTCCTCTTTTTCTCATTCCAATATACCTTTACCTCATTTGTTTCCTTCTGTGGCTTCACCTCATGACCCTTTGATTTCCTTTCCTCATTCTAACCCTATTCATGCACAAGATTCTGCTATTCCATCTGTAGATATGCCCATTATTTCTGATTCTTTTTTTGATGTTGTTCCTTCCTCTCCTTCTGTCCCAGAATCTCAGTTACCAAATGAGGTTACTTCTATGCCTAATTCTAGTATTCCTCTTAGTATTCCTTTTGCAGTTGCAGACATTGTTCCCACTTTAGATGTTGCTCCTATTCCTTCATCTTTAAGAAGATCTCACAGAGTGTCTAAACCCCCTGCTTATCTGCAATCTTACAAATGCAGCTCAGTTCATTGTGATCAATCTGCCCATCTCCATTCTTCCATCAAGTCAGGTTCTTCTTCTACAACATTAGGTACAAAATATCTTTTGTCTTCTTATCTGTCTACTTCTAAGTTGTCCCCATCTTATACCAAATTTTGTTCCCTTATTTCTACCATTCCTGAACCCAAGTCTTATTTTGAGGCTGTCCAAAATCCTAAGTGGCAAGAAGCTATGGATGCAGAAATTGTTGCCTTAGAGTCTAACCATACTTGGACTCTCACTCCTTTGCCTCCTCATAAGAAGGCAGTGGGTTGTAAATGGGTTTATAGGGTGAAATACAAATCAGATGGCAGTGTTGAGAGGTACAAGGCACGTCTGGTTGCTAAAGGATTTACTCAGTAGGAGGGTCTAGACTTTATTGAAACTTTCTCACCTGTTGCAAAAATGACTACTGTCAAGACTTTGTTATATATTGCTGCTGTTAGGGGTTGGCATTTGACTCAGCTTGATGTCAATAATGCCTTCCTCCATGGTGACTTGCATGAGGATGTATATATGCAGCTTCCACAGGGGTTTCACTGTAAGGGGGGACTGGTATGCAAGTTCAATAAGTCCTTATATGGGCTCAAGCAAGCTTCTAGGCGGTGGTAATCCAAATTTTCGTCCACCATTTTGCAATATGGCTTCAAACAGTCAAAATCAGACTACTCTTTGTTCATCAAGAAGTCTCAGAATTCATTTTTGGCTTTATTAGTTTATGTTGATGATATTCTAATAGCCAGCAATGATATCAAGGCTGTGGAAGAACTTAAAGTGTTCCTAGATCAGAAATTCAAGCTTAAAGACCTTGGAAGTTTGAAATTTTTTCTTGGCCTTGAAGTTGCTATATCAGAAAAGGGGATAACCTTGTGTCAAAGAAAGTATGCTCTTGACATACTTAAAGATGCAGGGATGACAGCTTGTAAGCCTTGCAAAATTCCAATGGATCAAAGTTTGAAAATAAGTAAATATCAAGGATAGTTGCTGCAAGATCCTGGAATTTATAGAAGACTAGTTGGTAGATTGTTATATCTTACTATTACAAGACTAGACTTGACATATTCAGTGCATAAGCTTAGTCAATTTATGTCTAAGCCTAGAAAACCCCATTTGGATGCAGCTTACAAGGTGCTACAGTATATTAAGGGCTATCTTGGACAAGGAATTTTATTGTCCTCAAAGTCTGATTTCCATTTAAAATGGTACACTGATGCAGATTGGGCAGCATGTGTGGACACTAGAAGATCAACAACAGGCTATTGTATCTTCCTAGGTGATTCTTTAATTTCATGGAAGTCTAAAAAGCAGCCCATTGTTTCCAGATCTTCTGCAGAGGCTGAGTATAGGACAATGGCTGTGACAGTATGTGAGATAACTTGGTTGATTGCATTGTTAAAGGATCTTGAGGTCTATCACCCACAACCAGCCTTGCTTTACTGTGATAATCAGGTTGCAATTTATATAGGGGAGAATCTTGTGTTCCATGAACGAACAAAGCATATTGAGATAGACTGTCATTTGGTTAGAGATAAGGTGCAAGATAGAATGATCAAACTGTTTTATACTCCCACTCATACTCAGTTAGCAGATTTACTTACAAAAGCCCTCAATGCTCAACAATTAGCTTATTTGCTCGACAAAATGAGCATAATCAATATACATGGATCTGGTGCTAACCTTGAGGGGGGATGTAAAGATATTAAAGTTAAAGGCAAGGTTAGAGCAACAGTGACACAAGAAGGCAGTGATGCAACAGTGAAGTGCCAGCAAGATGAAGCAAGTGTAGCAAGTGTTAGTGTGATGTGCAAAGTGATGTGCAAAACGACATGAGTAGCTGAGTGACTTGTAGTTTAGATTGTATTAGTTATTTATGATTCACACGTGGGTGCTACACGTGCAGTAGTTGATATAACTTCCTGTAACTGCCTAGCGCATAATTTGGGAATTAGTTTTCTTCATTCAGTCAATATAAATATAGGGCTTTGTACAAATTTTAATTCAATTGATTCAATAGAAAAATCATAGAGATTTAAAGAAATTCTCTCTATCTCTCATTCTCTATCTCTCTCAATTCCATAAGCATTTTTCTACTTCTTCTTCTCTATTTTTCTATTCTCATAATTTGTGTGATTTGATTTCGAGGAATTGATCAGCAAGTCTCTCTCGGCCGAGTCACACCGTTGCTGGTTAGGAAAAGAAGAACAATTGCCCAGATTTGGGTTTTCATTTCCCTTCCACTTGTTCCAAATATTGAACATACGAAGCCGTTGAAATTTAGATGCACATTGATGTTGCGATTTTTCCAAATATTCTCAAAAATGAAAATCAAGATAATGTTTAGGGAATCTGGGTTGTCATTTCTAGACATGGGTTATTGCAAATCTGGGTTTTGGTTGTACATTATTTTAAATATGTACATTAGTTGAATTACATGTTTAAAGAAATTTTTGGTTGAATTGATATAGTTGATTGTTTCTTTAAATAATCTATAAAGAAATTTTGTATTAAGATAACGAATTTTGGTTAAAGAGTTCAACTATTCAAGATTACAAATTGTATTTTCCTATTTATTTATTTTTGTTTTCCTAAAGATTAAATTAATTTTTGTTTATGAAGTATTTTATTCATTTTGATGAGTTTGATATAAATTTTTTATTTTAAGTTTTTGTTTTTTGACATAGAGTTTTAGTAATTCAAATGCTCATGTGGATCTTTTTTTACTGTTAATCAAATGCTACGTCCACAACATTTTTACAACAAATCATAGGTGGTTAGTTGTTATTGGTTCAAATTTAAATCTAACACTAAAATTACTCTTTTGTCCTAATAATAACAACCAGTAACAACCTACCACTTAGGATTTGTTATAAAAATGTTGTTAAAATGTTGTGGACATATCATTTCTCATTATTTTATTGGCCATGTAAGATTCAAGTGCGCTAACTGTACACTCCGTCTGCTACGTAGACATTTTCCGTTAGTGAGAAAAAAAGTAAAGACCAAATTGATTGTAAGTTGAAAATAACAAGAACTAAATTGATTCCTACCAAAATATAGAGACTAAATTAACTATGACTCTAAAATGTAGGGACTTAAATGGTATTTTCGCCTTAATAAAAAGATATATTTGATATATTGGTTTATTAGGTAAAGAGTGACTTTTTTATTTTTATTTTTTTTGGCTATAGAAAGAAAACAATATATATTGAATTATGTTAAAGGCATACTTCTTGTTTATTTATTTGCTTAAACGAGATGAAATTATTATATAAACCTTTATATGTTTACATTGTACTTATAATATAAATTTATATTGTAGACACACAAAAATAGCAAATATTGTACATGTAGGGATAAGGGCCCAAAAATTCATATATTGGGTCTTGGGCCTTATTCGAAGGCGCTAACATGTCAGAGAAGAGACAAATAGAGTTGAGAAATTCTAGTTTAAAGTCTCACGAGTAAGAAATAAATAGAAGGTGGTCCGAGGAGCAACTCCTCCTCAGCTATGGTTGATACGCGTCAAGCCTGAATTCCCGCTGTAAGAATAAGCTCCATAGAAGCTCCAGTGATGGAAGCATGCCTCGGAGACACACAAGAACGAAGGGGACTCGAAATATCTAAGGAAAAGCTGCTGCCACCGCATTAAATGCATTGTAGCTGCTTTTCTGGCTGCATTTATGTGGAGAAGACCCCTGAATAGTGTTTCCTTGGTCACCGCAACTCACAGAGGGGCCAGAGGAGATGTCTGATGGGACAAGTACTCAAGTAGCAACCCAAATTGTTGACAAGTGTAGGGTAAGGATTGCCTAAGAGGGACTATATAATAAAGAAACCCCTCTAGGGGGATGGAGACCAGTTTGATTGATCTATGCAAATATTTGTCTCCTCGACAATAAGTTGACACCATTTTTACATGCTTTTTTCTTGCATGATTGTCTTTCAAACATTTCCCAACTGTTGTTAGATTCTCTAGGGCCTAGTTCTTAGACACACTCTCTACAAATTCATTGTGCTAGGCTCATTAACCCACAATCCCATACATATTGGGCTTGGGCTGCAAACCGTGCCCATACAATACATATTTACCATAAGTGTACAGTATATATCACTTTTTGCAAATATATATAACATTTGTCATCTTTTATGTGATCGTACCGTACAATATAAAAGAATGATTTTTTCGTATAAAAAAAAAATTTATTTTATTATATAAAACGGAAAATTCTTAGTTCACAAAAATTCCTAGTTATCTAAATCAAGCCGTACAAACATAGATTAGTACAAAAAAAAAGCCATTAAAGGCATACCAAACACTATAAGACACTTTCAATCCAAAAAAAAACTATATAACGCGCAAAATATAGATAGCATCATAACGCGCACGTACACAATTGATTGCCTCCAGCAAAATCCTGGAGACAATCACTACAAAAAAATTGGCCTATGGGCGCGGTTAAAAAACGCGGCTACAGGTCCTCCAATTGTTAACTAACTAAAAACGCAAACAAACATAGCAAGGTCCTCCATAGAACCCTGATACACATCCTCGGTCCCCGATCAGATTCTTGATACTCTCCCTCTTTGGACAGTTTAATTTGACGAAAAAGCTCTCCAAGTTTCAAGGGAAAAAAAAAATAGTTGGTGCAATTTAGTTATTTTTTTATGCATTTCTCGCTTTGGATTCAAGAAGGATATCGATTGTACTAATAAACAGAATATTAACCTGCAGTACTTACAAGCAAGAATAAACAGCATGCACACGCAGCACAGCAAGAATATTCAAATTTACATATATCATTGCTAACTCAAACTCAAAAGTAAACACGGAAATCACGATTTGGTTGAGCATGTATATAGTTCTAAACCTCGACTGCCAAGTAAAGAATAGCAGCAGACATCTCTCATTCGCACAAAAGAGATATGCCTGAAAGTGGAATCGAAAATAAAAGCAGTTAAAGTTTATCTTCCATATGGCAAAGCAATCAATTAAGATAAGTCCAGGAGAAAAAAATTCAATTGCCAAGTCAAGAATAGTTTTAGAGCAGCGCAACGAGACTTGCATTGCAAATTGAAGAAAAAGTAAAAAAGCAGGACAGAGCACATAGGTGAAAGTAACATTAGCAATTTAGAAGATAAAAGCGAGGAAAGAACTCCGAATGCCAAGTAAGGAACACTACCAGCAGAGAGCTCATCTTCACGCAGAAGTCAAGAAAAAGTACACGAAGACTTTGCACAAATTAATAGACTGTCTTGCAAATCAAAAACGGTCTTGTTAACAATCAATAGTGTCCAAATTCATTGTTTACGTTCAATTACAAATTGCAATGCACACTTTCCCCCCAAAAAATCAATAATTTATTACTTGGAACTTACAAATTTATTGTGATTATGTTAGTTTTTCTTAACATTTGTATACATTCAAATTTTTATTTAGGAAAATTACACTTTATCTTCTTAAGCTATACCTATATTATACTTATCTCATAAACTATAAGAATGCATACTATGCTCATAAATTATTACCTTTTGGCCTTGCACACTTTGCACCCTACCATTTAGTTGGCTGTTAATAATTTGGACAGAATTTACGTGACAACTCACAGGAGGCATATAGTAAAAGACCAAATTGCCCCCTCTTAATCTCTTAAAACAACCCTGCTCCCCCTCTCATGTTCAGTTTCAGTTCTATGCTCCTATCTTTCTCCTCTGTTTCTTTTTCTTATTAATTTCTTAAACCATGTGCTTATCACAAAGGTTAGGGATTAAGAAGATAACGTATCGATGTTGAGCAAAAATTGAATTTGGATTTAATTTATAGATTTTCAAACATTACTGGAACTCGTGGCTACACATAAAAAAAAAAAAATGCCAATTGTATATTGAAAGTTCAAGCATGCAACATTCTGTGTTTGCTGTTAATCCTGTGAATATGACTGCCTTCAATGGTGAGACTTGGGTCCTTGATACGGGGGCCACAGATCATATAATTCATTCTATTTCTTTGTTCACCAAGATTACTAGTTCTATTTCTACCTTTGTTCAATTACCTAATGGTGAGAAAGTTACTGTCACTCACATAGGAACAATTCAAATAACCTCTACCTTAGTTCTTGAAAATGTCCTTTGTGTTCCTTCTTTTTCATTCAATCTAATCTCTGTCAGCAAATTAACAAAATCCCTATCTTGTTGCTTTGTTCTCCTTTCAAATTTGTGTTTCATACAGGACTTGGCATGTTGGAAAACAATTGGAGTGGGTAAATTGCACAACAATCTTTACTTGCTACAAGCTCCATCAGATTGCAGATCTCTATCAGGGGCCCCTTCTATTTTGCAGTCTATTTTCAATTCCCTTGTTCATTCTGTTTCTAGCTTTCCTATTGTTTCTAAGTCATATCTTTGGCACCTTAGACTTGGGCATGTTTCTGATAGTAAACTCAGTGCATTGCACAATCATTTCCCTGATGTAATCCAGTTCCAAAGCAATAAAAATTGTGTCCTTTGTCCTATTGCTAAATAGAAAAAGCTTCCCTTTCCATTTTTCAATCATATTTCTCATAATGCTTTTTGACATTGTTCATTGTGATGTTTGGGGTCCTTTTGTTATGCCTACTCAAGAAGGTTACAAATATTTTCTGACCCTTGTTGATGATGCCACTAGATCAACTTGGGTCTATCTCATGAAAAGTAAATCAGAAACTAGACCTTTACTTGTTTCCTTTTACAATATGATATGTACTCAGTTTCACACTAAAATCAAAGTCTTTAGAATTGATAATGCCCCTGAATTTTTCTTGAAAGATTTCTTTTCTACTAATGGTATTATTCATCAGCATTCTTGTGTAGCCACTCTACAACAAAATTCAGTTGTGGAGAGGAAACACCAACATATATTGAGCATGGCTAGGGCTTTAAAATTTCAATCCAATGTCCCTCTTTATCTTTGGGGTGAGTGTGTGTTAACTGCTGTACATATCATTAACAGATTACCTTCGCCTATTTTGAATAATAAATCACCTTTTGAGAAGCTTTATGACAAACCTCCTTCCTATGAACATCTCAAAGTTTTTGGATGTATTTGTTTTGCTTCAACTTTAGTTCATCATAGGTCTAAATTTGATCCTAGGTTAGTTCCTTGTGTTTTTCTTGGATACCCTTTTGGTGTTAAAGGTTACAAGCTTCTTAACTTGTTCACCAAAAGGGTTTTCATCTCAAGGGATGTGATCTTTTATGAAGCTATTTTTCCTTTTGTTTCAAACCCCAATTCCTCTTTTTCTCATTCCAATATACCTTTACCTCATTTGTTTCCTTCTGTGGCTTCACCTCATGACCCTTTGATTTCCTTTCCTCATTCTAACCCTATTCATGCACAAGATTCTGCTATTCCATCTGTAGATATGCCCATTATTTCTGATTCTTTTTTTGATGTTGTTCCTTCCTCTCCTTCTGTCCCAGAATCTCAGTTACCAAATGAGGTTACTTCTATGCCTAATTCTAGTATTCCTCTTAGTATTCCTTTTGCAGTTGCAGACATTGTTCCCACTTTAGATGTTGCTCCTATTCCTTCATCTTTAAGAAGATCTCACAGAGTGTCTAAACCCCCTGCTTATCTGCAATCTTACAAATGCAGCTCAGTTCATTGTGATCAATCTGCCCATCTCCATTCTTCCATCAAGTCAGGTTCTTCTTCTACAACATTAGGTACAAAATATCTTTTGTCTTCTTATCTGTCTACTTCTAAGTTGTCCCCATCTTATACCAAATTTTGTTCCCTTATTTCTACCATTCCTGAACCCAAGTCTTATTTTGAGGCTGTCCAAAATCCTAAGTGGCAAGAAGCTATGGATGCAGAAATTGTTGCCTTAGAGTCTAACCATACTTGGACTCTCACTCCTTTGCCTCCTCATAAGAAGGCAGTGGGTTGTAAATGGGTTTATAGGGTGAAATACAAATCAGATGGCAGTGTTGAGAGGTACAAGGCACGTCTGGTTGCTAAAGGATTTACTCAGTAGGAGGGTCTAGACTTTATTGAAACTTTCTCACCTGTTGCAAAAATGACTACTGTCAAGACTTTGTTATATATTGCTGCTGTTAGGGGTTGGCATTTGACTCAGCTTGATGTCAATAATGCCTTCCTCCATGGTGACTTGCATGAGGATGTATATATGCAGCTTCCACAGGGGTTTCACTGTAAGGGGGGACTGGTATGCAAGTTCAATAAGTCCTTATATGGGCTCAAGCAAGCTTCTAGGCGGTGGTAATCCAAATTTTCGTCCACCATTTTGCAATATGGCTTCAAACAGTCAAAATCAGACTACTCTTTGTTCATCAAGAAGTCTCAGAATTCATTTTTGGCTTTATTAGTTTATGTTGATGATATTCTAATAGCCAGCAATGATATCAAGGCTGTGGAAGAACTTAAAGTGTTCCTAGATCAGAAATTCAAGCTTAAAGACCTTGGAAGTTTGAAATTTTTTCTTGGCCTTGAAGTTGCTATATCAGAAAAGGGGATAACCTTGTGTCAAAGAAAGTATGCTCTTGACATACTTAAAGATGCAGGGATGACAGCTTGTAAGCCTTGCAAAATTCCAATGGATCAAAGTTTGAAAATAAGTAAATATCAAGGATAGTTGCTGCAAGATCCTGGAATTTATAGAAGACTAGTTGGTAGATTGTTATATCTTACTATTACAAGACTAGACTTGACATATTCAGTGCATAAGCTTAGTCAATTTATGTCTAAGCCTAGAAAACCCCATTTGGATGCAGCTTACAAGGTGCTACAGTATATTAAGGGCTATCTTGGACAAGGAATTTTATTGTCCTCAAAGTCTGATTTCCATTTAAAATGGTACACTGATGCAGATTGGGCAGCATGTGTGGACACTAGAAGATCAACAACAGGCTATTGTATCTTCCTAGGTGATTCTTTAATTTCATGGAAGTCTAAAAAGCAGCCCATTGTTTCCAGATCTTCTGCAGAGGCTGAGTATAGGACAATGGCTGTGACAGTATGTGAGATAACTTGGTTGATTGCATTGTTAAAGGATCTTGAGGTCTATCACCCACAACCAGCCTTGCTTTACTGTGATAATCAGGTTGCAATTTATATAGGGGAGAATCTTGTGTTCCATGAACGAACAAAGCATATTGAGATAGACTGTCATTTGGTTAGAGATAAGGTGCAAGATAGAATGATCAAACTGTTTTATACTCCCACTCATACTCAGTTAGCAGATTTACTTACAAAAGCCCTCAATGCTCAACAATTAGCTTATTTGCTCGACAAAATGAGCATAATCAATATACATGGATCTGGTGCTAACCTTGAGGGGGGATGTAAAGATATTAAAGTTAAAGGCAAGGTTAGAGCAACAGTGACACAAGAAGGCAGTGATGCAACAGTGAAGTGCCAGCAAGATGAAGCAAGTGTAGCAAGTGTTAGTGTGATGTGCAAAGTGATGTGCAAAACGACATGAGTAGCTGAGTGACTTGTAGTTTAGATTGTATTAGTTATTTATGATTCACACGTGGGTGCTACACGTGCAGTAGTTGATATAACTTCCTGTAACTGCCTAGCGCATAATTTGGGAATTAGTTTTCTTCATTCAGTCAATATAAATATAGGGCTTTGTACAAATTTTAATTCAATTGATTCAATAGAAAAATCATAGAGATTTAAAGAAATTCTCTCTATCTCTCATTCTCTATCTCTCTCAATTCCATAAGCATTTTTCTACTTCTTCTTCTCTATTTTTCTATTCTCATAATTTGTGTGATTTGATTTCGAGGAATTGATCAGCAAGTCTCTCTCGGCCGAGTCACACCGTTGCTGGTTAGGAAAAGAAGAACAATTGCCCAGATTTGGGTTTTCATTTCCCTTCCACTTGTTCCAAATATTGAACATACGAAGCCGTTGAAATTTAGATGCACATTGATGTTGCGATTTTTCCAAATATTCTCAAAAATGAAAATCAAGATAATGTTTAGGGAATCTGGGTTGTCATTTCTAGACATGGGTTATTGCAAATCTGGGTTTTGGTTGTACATTATTTTAAATATGTACATTAGTTGAATTACATGTTTAAAGAAATTTTTGGTTGAATTGATATAGTTGATTGTTTCTTTAAATAATCTATAAAGAAATTTTGTATTAAGATAACGAATTTTGGTTAAAGAGTTCAACTATTCAAGATTACAAATTGTATTTTCCTATTTATTTATTTTTGTTTTCCTAAAGATTAAATTAATTTTTGTTTATGAAGTATTTTATTCATTTTGATGAGTTTGATATAAATTTTTTATTTTAAGTTTTTGTTTTTTGACATAGAGTTTTAGTAATTCAAATGCTCATGTGGATCTTTTTTTACTGTTAATCAAATGCTACGTCCACAACATTTTTACAACAAATCATAGGTGGTTAGTTGTTATTGGTTCAAATTTAAATCTAACACTAAAATTACTCTTTTGTCCTAATAATAACAACCAGTAACAACCTACCACTTAGGATTTGTTATAAAAATGTTGTTAAAATGTTGTGGACATATCATTTCTCATTATTTTATTGGCCATGTAAGATTCAAGTGCGCTAACTGTACACTCCGTCTGCTACGTAGACATTTTCCGTTAGTGAGAAAAAAAGTAAAGACCAAATTGATTGTAAGTTGAAAATAACAAGAACTAAATTGATTCCTACCAAAATATAGAGACTAAATTAACTATGACTCTAAAATGTAGGGACTTAAATGGTATTTTCGCCTTAATAAAAAGATATATTTGATATATTGGTTTATTAGGTAAAGAGTGACTTTTTTATTTTTATTTTTTTTGGCTATAGAAAGAAAACAATATATATTGAATTATGTTAAAGGCATACTTCTTGTTTATTTATTTGCTTAAACGAGATGAAATTATTATATAAACCTTTATATGTTTACATTGTACTTATAATATAAATTTATATTGTAGACACACAAAAATAGCAAATATTGTACATGTAGGGATAAGGGCCCAAAAATTCATATATTGGGTCTTGGGCCTTATTCGAAGGCGCTAACATGTCAGAGAAGAGACAAATAGAGTTGAGAAATTCTAGTTTAAAGTCTCACGAGTAAGAAATAAATAGAAGGTGGTCCGAGGAGCAACTCCTCCTCAGCTATGGTTGATACGCGTCAAGCCTGAATTCCCGCTGTAAGAATAAGCTCCATAGAAGCTCCAGTGATGGAAGCATGCCTCGGAGACACACAAGAACGAAGGGGACTCGAAATATCTAAGGAAAAGCTGCTGCCACCGCATTAAATGCATTGTAGCTGCTTTTCTGGCTGCATTTATGTGGAGAAGACCCCTGAATAGTGTTTCCTTGGTCACCGCAACTCACAGAGGGGCCAGAGGAGATGTCTGATGGGACAAGTACTCAAGTAGCAACCCAAATTGTTGACAAGTGTAGGGTAAGGATTGCCTAAGAGGGACTATATAATAAAGAAACCCCTCTAGGGGGATGGAGACCAGTTTGATTGATCTATGCAAATATTTGTCTCCTCGACAATAAGTTGACACCATTTTTACATGCTTTTTTCTTGCATGATTGTCTTTCAAACATTTCCCAACTGTTGTTAGATTCTCTAGGGCCTAGTTCTTAGACACACTCTCTACAAATTCATTGTGCTAGGCTCATTAACCCACAATCCCATACATATTGGGCTTGGGCTGCAAACCGTGCCCATACAATACATATTTACCATAAGTGTACAGTATATATCACTTTTTGCAAATATATATAACATTTGTCATCTTTTATGTGATCGTACCGTACAATATAAAAGAATGATTTTTTCGTATAAAAAAAAAATTTATTTTATTATATAAAACGGAAAATTCTTAGTTCACAAAAATTCCTAGTTATCTAAATCAAGCCGTACAAACATAGATTAGTACAAAAAAAAAGCCATTAAAGGCATACCAAACACTATAAGACACTTTCAATCCAAAAAAAAACTATATAACGCGCAAAATATAGATAGCATCATAACGCGCACGTACACAATTGATTGCCTCCAGCAAAATCCTGGAGACAATCACTACAAAAAAATTGGCCTATGGGCGCGGTTAAAAAACGCGGCTACAGGTCCTCCAATTGTTAACTAACTAAAAACGCAAACAAACATAGCAAGGTCCTCCATAGAACCCTGATACACATCCTCGGTCCCCGATCAGATTCTTGATACTCTCCCTCTTTGGACAGTTTAATTTGACGAAAAAGCTCTCCAAGTTTCAAGGGAAAAAAAAAATAGTTGGTGCAATTTAGTTATTTTTTTATGCATTTCTCGCTTTGGATTCAAGAAGGATATCGATTGTACTAATAAACAGAATATTAACCTGCAGTACTTACAAGCAAGAATAAACAGCATGCACACGCAGCACAGCAAGAATATTCAAATTTACATATATCATTGCTAACTCAAACTCAAAAGTAAACACGGAAATCACGATTTGGTTGAGCATGTATATAGTTCTAAACCTCGACTGCCAAGTAAAGAATAGCAGCAGACATCTCTCATTCGCACAAAAGAGATATGCCTGAAAGTGGAATCGAAAATAAAAGCAGTTAAAGTTTATCTTCCATATGGCAAAGCAATCAATTAAGATAAGTCCAGGAGAAAAAAATTCAATTGCCAAGTCAAGAATAGTTTTAGAGCAGCGCAACGAGACTTGCATTGCAAATTGAAGAAAAAGTAAAAAAGCAGGACAGAGCACATAGGTGAAAGTAACATTAGCAATTTAGAAGATAAAAGCGAGGAAAGAACTCCGAATGCCAAGTAAGGAACACTACCAGCAGAGAGCTCATCTTCACGCAGAAGTCAAGAAAAAGTACACGAAGACTTTGCACAAATTAATAGACTGTCTTGCAAATCAAAAACGGTCTTGTTAACAATCAATAGTGTCCAAATTCATTGTTTACGTTCAATTACAAATTGCAATGCACACTTTCCCCCCAAAAAATCAATAATTTATTACTTGGAACTTACAAATTTATTGTGATTATGTTAGTTTTTCTTAACATTTGTATACATTCAAATTTTTATTTAGGAAAATTACACTTTATCTTCTTAAGCTATACCTATATTATACTTATCTCATAAACTATAAGAATGCATACTATGCTCATAAATTATTACCTTTTGGCCTTGCACACTTTGCACCCTACCATTTAGTTGGCTGTTAATAATTTGGACAGAATTTACGTGACAACTCACAGGAGGCATATAGTAAAAGACCAAATTGCCCCCTCTTAATCTCTTAAAACAACCCTGCTCCCCCTCTCATGTTCAGTTTCAGTTCTATGCTCCTATCTTTCTCCTCTGTTTCTTTTTCTTATTAATTTCTTAAACCATGTGCTTATCACAAAGGTTAGGGATTAAGAAGATAACGTATCGATGTTGAGCAAAAATTGAATTTGGATTTAATTTATAGATTTTCAAACATTACTGGAACTCGTGGCTACACATAAAAAAAAAAAAATGCCAATTGTATATTGAAAGTTCAATATGGGTATGAAACACCCTTGAACGTTTAGACCCCAAATAACAAAATTACCAATTCAAGCTTAATATCAAATGATTAACGTGCGGAACATGAATATAAGCTAAACACAGAATTGATAAACAATATAAGCCAAATATAAACACATCCACAGCAGTAAATATAAGGCAAAGATAAAGGGAAGGAAGATGCAAACACACGGACAACACACGATATGTTATCGAAGAGGAAACTGAAGTCCTCGGCGAAAAACCTCTCTGCCGCCCTCCAAGCGGTCAAATAATCCACTAAAGAATGTAGTTGAGATACATGAACAGCAGAAGACCCTCCAAGCCTAATCTACCCAAGTACCTAAGCCCTCCAAGCTTCTTGGTCCAACGAGGTTACGCCGAACCTATTTCTTCTTTAGCTTCCTGGATTCCGCTATAGCCCATAGCATTAACCAATTAGATTGGTTCCTTCCTAACTGCTTCCCAAAGCACCAAATAAACCTTCTCACGGATATGGGTATGGTGAGAAAAGGATTTGGCTAAGAACCTCTCAAGGATATAACAATGGAGAGGGAGAGAGTAGAGGAATTTGTAGAGACTCTAAGGTAAAGATTGAGGATGAGGCAATTTTGTTTTTCTTTAGGGTTTTCTCTCACAAAATTCTCTCTGGAAGCTCTCACAATATGATGGGTATAAGGGTGTATATATAGTAGGGTGAGAAGGGAATGCAAACCATCAGTTTTTGCCAAACAGGGCAAGTTGGTGACTTGATATTGCGGCTTGGCCAAGTCGCAAAATCAAGTTGCGACGTAACGGCCTGGCCAGACTGGAACTTTTGTCCTATAGCGTGACAGCTACTAAGTGCTAAATTACAAGCAAATTGGTCACGGAATAAAGCCAATTAGATGGTTGATTAAATTCAACCTTACATATATGTATATCAAAGGAGAGCATGTATATCAATCAGAATATGTATTAACCCAATATATAAAGGAGATCATGTGCTTGTTTAAAACAAATTAAAATGAAATAAGAAAAAGAAACAGAGGAGAAAGATAGGACTGAAACTGAATGTGAGACGGTGAGAGGGAAACAACCGTATTGTCTTAGATTAAAAGGGGGTAATCTGGTCTTTTAATTATATGCCACCTTTGTAGCTATTGCATGACTTGCACGTGAGTCTAAATTTCATCCAAATTAACAGCCAACTAAATTGTGGGGTTCAAAGTCTGCATCCGCTAATAGTTTAAGGGAGTAAGTGTGCGCTTTCATAGTTTAGGAAATAAAATGTAAATTTTTTATTTTTTTTTTTAAAATGTACAAAAACATTATTTGATACAATACTAAACTCCAAGGTTTTAAATTCTGTCCTATTATGACCAAAATTTTCCATTTTAGTGCTTAATCCCTGTTTCGTTTCATTCAAAATTCTGGTCTATTTAGGTGTTTCAAACAAATTTTGGAAGAGAACAAGAGCAGGGCTAATAGTTTAGTGGGGGTAAATGTAAAAAGGGTCATAGTTTAGGGGAGGTGAAGTGTACATTCTCATAATTTAGGGGAGTTAAGTGTAGAATGAGGTATATTTTAGGGGGTAAAGTGTGCTTTCTTATAGTTTAGGGGGTAAGTGTAAAATGAGTCATATATATTTTAAGGGGATAAAATGTAATTTCCCCCAAAAAGAAACATATAGAAAAAAAATAGAAATTTGCCATGAAGTACCACGAAGGGTATGGAGTGTGAAAGTGGGAAGGTCAGTAGACCAAGATGGAGGCAATCATTGGTGAAGAAAAAGCTATGAAATTTATGGCTTTTGTTAAAGAGAAGAGAAAAATAAGATCGTAGGGAATAAATAATAATGACTATAGGAAATTTTGAGGGATTTTTTTTTTAATAAAAATTTTGTTTTTTGGTTTTATGATTTGCTTGTTTTGGTTGGTTGGCTTGAGATGTTAGTTTGTGTTTGGAAATAGATTTAGTTTTTTTTGCTAAAAAAATTTTGTTGAAAGTATACTAAAATATACTTGTATTTTGAAAAAGTGAAAAAAAAAAAGAGAGAGAAAAAAGTAAGGTTTTCGTGGTAGTAAGTGATTGGTGAATAAAACGCTAAACATGGAATCTAGGAGGGAGGGATGAATGGGACAGATGATACTGATTTTGTTTTGTTTTGTTTTTTGTTTTTGTCTTTTTTTTTTTTTTTTTTGCTCTAAGATAGAATTCTACGCTACCCTAATTTAAGTAAATGAGACATATGATACTGTTTCTGTTTCTATTGTTGCTGTTGTAGCATTTATTGTCACTATCAAGTTCCTTCTTAAAGTGACCAATGGGTAATCACTTTGAATAGGATTTGACTGTTAGACTGTGACAACTTTGATTCTCTTTGGCAGTGTTCTTTGTAAGAGCTAGAAATGTAAAGGCCAAAATCCGCTTAGAATGGTGTTGCCTGGATCTTCAAACCAAGCCCAAATAATGAATTTTTAATAGATCTGGATTCTAAACCAAGTACAACACTGAGATTGTTCCAAGTCTAAAGCTAACAGAGCTTAAGTGAGAAATAAAAGTAAAAGAACCAGGGATTCCATGAAAATACTTCCTCGGGCAAGTCCGAGGAAGGGTCTTATATTGATAAGTCAGGATAATATTGCTATACAGGGTCTTTCTTTGCTCTCTTACTTGTTCTTTTTTTCTTGGAAAATCTTCATCCCATTTTTCTGGAGGGTTCCCTTCCTTAGCTCATTCCCTTGCACCCCAACCTTCCACCTGTATGTCTCAGGGGATTCCTTAAGATACTTGTCTCATCAGGACCCTTCTGGAGGTGGTAAAGAGAGTTGTTAGCTGTGAAGTTACTATATTTCCTCATTAATGCAGCTAGTTAGGTTGGTGCAGAGTATTGAATGCGGAGGTGGGAGGTGTCTTGTTCAAAACTTTCTCCCACCACTCTTGCAGGTCTTGTACCCTCCCGTTGCTATCCCTTCCCTTATCCTTGGGCCTTTAAGGGATGCCAGTTGACCTTTGGCTCTCTTGTACTCTTTAGGTTGGCGCAGTCCTCGGAGTTTGCTTACCTGTCTTTGCCTGAATTGGGCAAATTCGTCCTTGGCTTGGACTCCTCGATCCTTGCCCCCCCCCCCCACATTCTCGTTTGCTACTATGTGGATTATTTTATTTTATCGTTATTTAGATTATGCTTGAGTGAGTTTATTTTCTTTAATTTTTTTTTTAGTTCTAAAAAAATACTTAATTACTTTTTAGTTTAAAAATAAGTTAACTAAAAATTAAAAGTTTAAAAGCTGTACATATTTATTATGAATTCCAATTAACTTAACTGATAAAATTTAGTGCCATCAAATGAGTGACTTAAATATGAATCATGCTCTTGTATATGGCTATATGAAAAAGAAATTCATTGTCATCTTGGGTTGATGATAAAGAGCAAATTAGCACTAATGGTACAGCACACATCTTTGACTTGTGTTTTTGGTTGGTCATTGAATGTGGTTGGTATTGATAAAATTATTAATTACAAACACATAGCATTTTTACAATTTATTGAATTGGTCTAAAATCACCGTCACATATCACTGCCACTATTGCAATTTTTTTTTACATAATAATCATAGTTTTTCACCTTAGTAAATTATGAAGAAAAGAAGTGCAAAATAGGACAAGGTATACCTCAAAACTAGTTTGAAAGAATCTTAATCTTCAACCCACAATGTGGTGATTTATAAAACTATCCACATATATTATTTAAACAAGTTACATGATTTATTTAAATAGTCATGTAACTAGATGTACACATAGATAAAGGAAGTTTCCTCCAAATTAGTTTGGAAATAAAAATTTCTGTAAAAATAGCCTACATAAACTGTTTGGCTTTATGTTTAGGCTTAAAAAGCTTTAAACTCCATTAAAGCTCTCTGAAAAAAATTTGCCACTTGTATATCAATTTTGTTAAAGAGTTTTTCTTCATTTTTTTTTTCAACTTTAAGATGAAATATATGTAAGTTAAACCAATTAGTGTGGTTACCGCATGACATAGGTGGTCTACACAGCTGTAACTCTAAATTATTTATTTGGTCACATAAATTTAAATTCAATATGTCATTGCAGTGTTGGAAGCAATTTTACAACTTGAAAAAGAACTTAAATTTCCTTGAGACGTCGGAAGCAAAGCAAGTAGGAAGGACCTTCATAGTTTTTTTTTTTAGGAATTTGAAGTGCGCAATCTTGATCTTGTTCGAAGTAAACTTGTTTTTAATTAAAATCTCATTAATAAGTATGAGTTTTGTAAATTAAATAAAATTGTAGTGAATGCATGTGGGGGTTTCTTGAAATTATATACTTAAATGTGAGATTTTATGAAGGTAGGAGTTTAGAAAATAAATGAATTGGGAGTTAGGCCTAGGGATTGCTTGGTATAGTATATATACCCCATATACCCATCAATTCCGAAGCAAGAACGAAGAAAAGAAATACAAGTAAAAAAGAGTTTTCTTACTCTTTCCTCTCCATTGTCTCTTCCTCTGTGTGCTTAATTTGCGAGTGTGAGTCGCTTCCTTTAAGTTTTGTGTGAGTGTTTGGGAGTGCAAGTGAGAAAAGACCCACCAAATTTCCAACAGATATTAAACAAAAATAAATAAAGCTTTCCAATCTCAATAGAAATTTTTATATATATATATATATATAAAGTGATCCTATATGAAAAATCAAAAAGTGAAGTCCTGGAGAATGCAAAATAAAACTAGAGAATGAATTCAAATAATGCACTTATTAGCAACAAAAAGAAAATTGAAGATTTACTTTGCTCTCTAACTTAGTTAGTAGTTGAAATCTCAGATTTGTGTGAAACACACGAGCTTGTTTTGACCTCCATTTAAAAATTATGGCTTAATTGCTTTTACTCTAACTTATCTAAGTGTGGAACAAGAGTAAATGAAGCGCAATCACCGAATCTACTCTAGTGCATACTTATGAACAATAAAAGTAAAGCACAAGAGTAAGGGAAGAGAGATGTAAATACAAGATAATACCAAGATGTGTTATCGAAGAGGAAATCGAAGAATTCAATGAAAAACCTCTTCGCGACCCTCCAATTAGTTGAAATCGATTCACTAGAGAATAAGTTGAAATACACGAATAACAAAAGACCCTCTAAGTCTAGTCTACCAAATGTACTTGAGCCCTTCAAACTCCTGCTGCCAACGGACTTCTCGGAGTCTTGTCTTCACTAGCTTTTTGGATCCCACAATACCACCCGATTGCATCTGTCAAGCTTCACTGGCTTCTTTTGGCAAATCCCTAAAACTTCCCAAGCTCCAAAACACTCTCTACACTCTGAAAATGTGTGGGTTATGTTTGGATACAAATCTCCTCTCAAGGTATAACAATGAGAGAGAAAAAGAAAAAGAGACTACAATAATTTCTCTCTAAAGGATGAAATGCAGTTTAATACTTGACTCTTTAGCTTCCAGTATGTGCTTCTCACGTGACCTTTTCGCGAGAACCTTTCTTGCGAGCTAGTCGCGAAACTGCACTGATTTTCATTTTATGCTTGATTCTTCACCAACTTAATACTAAATTCAATAAAATAAAATCCCATAAAATACAAGGAAAATGGTAGTAATCAATTTGGTCCTTATTATTTTCAACTTATAGTTAATTTGGTCCATATTATTGACTTATTAACGAAAAATGTTTATGTGACAGATGAATGCACATGAATGCACAGTTGGCGCGAAAAATGTACACGAATGCACACGAAAAATATGCATGACATAGATGGTCTAAACAACTATAACCATAGTTTTAAAAACCGGACTGGACTGGCCTGTTCAATCGGTTTGACTGTGACCCGATATGTATACCAGTTCGATTATCATAAAAAACCAAAAATATGAAAAAAAAAATAAAAAAAACCTAGGAAACCACAGTTCAACCAGGAAACTCGAGAACCGAAACAGTCAAATCGTTTTTCAACAGTTCTCTAACTTAGATACAAAACAGTCAAAATTGCTTAAAAAAAATTACCAAGCCAGCATCGCCGACCACCTCAAGAAAAATTAGTAGATTGGAACTCGGATCTAATGTCTTTGACTGACAGATATTTGTGCAAAGCTTTCAAGTTTCAAGTTGAGAGATAAAAAAAAAAAAGTTTTGAGGGAAGAAAAAGGAGGCTGTGAATACTTGAGTCTTGGTACCGTACTTGCACTAGTGAAAAACCAATCCACAGAACTATTGAAAAAACTCAAAAGCCAAGTATCAATGAAAGGCATAAAAGGCCATCTATTAAAGTATTAATGCTTGGCAGTTGGCACTTGGGAATTGGGTTGGGTACTTTGGGAGATGTACAACCACGCATGTTAGCCAAGGGTTTCATTTTTTTATTTTTAGTGTGTACTGTACGTTTGTGTTACTTCTTTTTTTTTTTGTTGAATAAGAGCATTCCCATTAGGGATTTTAAATGGAAAATGTAAGGGAAATTTAGCATCAAGGCACAAAAGAGCCTAGCAGCCAAACTTGTAAAAGCTGAGAATTGCAAATTTTTTTGCAATTGTGCTACAGTGTCATCCTAAATGTAGGATGACACTGTAGCACAATTGTAAAAATAAAATATTCGTTTTTATTTCTTTATTTTTCTTTCTCATTGACATACTTCTCTCTTTATCTTTGTACTCATTCCTCTCTCTTCTTTATCTTCTCTATTTTCTCCATTTCTCCCTCTTCTATTTTCTCTCCTCTCTCCGTTCTTCTATGTCTGTTGGCATGGCGTGGCGTGGCATGGTTGTCGTTGAGATCGGCATGATGGGTTTGTTGCCATGGGTAATGGGTTTACTGATCGGTGTGGTGGCGTGGTTGTCAACGAGATTGAAGTGATGAGTTTTTAGATTGGCGTGGTGGCATGGTTGTCGGTGAGATTGGTTGTGGTTCTTGCAGTGGGTTTCTCTTGGTGGTTGTTGGCGTGGGTTTCATCTAAGGTTGTCGGCGTGGGTTTCTCTTGGTGATTCTTGCAGTGGTTGGTTTTTGTGGTTGTTTTGTTTTTTTCTTTGGAGAAACTTTTGTGGTTGTTGGTAGTGGGCTTGGTGGTTTTTTTTAATGGGTTTTGGTGGTTGGAATGGTGGTGGGTACTGTGATTATGGTGGTGGTATTCACCAAAAAAAAAAAAAGATTATGGTGGTGGTTGCTAGCCGGTGCCGTGGTGGGTTTGTGTGGTGGTGGTTAGGTTTTTTCGCTTGGTGTTGTAGCTAGGTTTGCTTGGTGCCATGGTTGGGTTTGCTTCGTAATGGTGGTAGCTGGGCAAGGTTTGCTTGGTGATGGTGGTAGCTGAGTTTTCTTGTAGTGGCTTAGTTTTTTTAATTATTTTTATGAAGGAGGAAGAGAGACAGAGAGAAAGAGGAGAGAGGAAAGGAAAAGAGAGAAAAAGGTAGTGAAATTAATATTTTAATGAATAGATGAGATAAATAAGAAATGGGATGTTGGGTGCATTGTAAAATGGTATGGTATAATTGATAAAATAACTTTTTGAGATGGTAAAATAGAATATGATGATATTTCCGGTTGTGAATGCTTTAAGTTTGTTAATAACTTAATTTTGATTAATAAAGGAATACAAATACAAACATATTTTTTAAACAATAAAATAATGATTTGTATTTTAACATTTAGGCTACTATCATCTGATTAAACACCCTTTTATTTAGAATAGATCTTGAAACTACAATTAAATTACTTATTCTTAATACTGTTGTAAAAAAATGATAAATAAAACAAAAAGATATAACATTGCTATTATTTTTGTAATGTTAATTTTGATTATTTATACTTTCTTTCCCTTTCCCATCTAGTATAAGATATGAAACTCATTTATAAAATTTTAATATCTGTTTGGATATATTTGATAAGTTGTTATTTATTTTATAATTTTAAAATAATTAATTAAATTATTTATGACATCATCGGTTCAACTATCGGTCCGACCTCGGTTGGACCAAAAAATCGAGAACCACAACCTTTTTCGGTTTTGTCACCGTTCTGGTTTTTAAAACCATGACTATAACTCTGAATTATATTCTTGGTGACATGATTTTAGATTCAATATGTGTTACTGCCGTGCTAGAAGCAATTTTACAAGTTGGATTGGAACTTAACTTTCCTTGAGATAGAAGCAAATTAAGAAGGGTCTGTATAGTTTTTTTATAGGAATTCCAGGTACATGATCAATAGAAATTTAGTTAGAAAAATAACTGATCATAACGAAAAATGCAAATAGAGAAAGTCTTGGAGAATGTAAAACAAAACTAGAGAATGAAATCAAGTAATGCACTTATTGACCATTGACCACGCAAGAAATATGAAGGTTTTGATTTGCTATCTAACTTATTGACCATTGACCGCACAAGTAATGCACTTAATTGATATCTAACTTACACAATTGTAAGTTGTAATTCTGAATGATTTATTTGGTCACATGTGTTTAGATTTAATGTGTCATTGTAGTGCTCGAAGTAATTTTATAACTTGGAATAGAACTTAACTTTACTCATAATAGATGCTATGAGTAAAGATACGTACTTCTTGATTATATTAATTAAAATGATAGCTTTAGAATTTTCTTTAAAAAAAAAAAAAAAAACCTTTACTTGTGAAGGAATCAATTATAGAAAGCAGGAAGGGCCTTGCAAAGTTCATTTCTTTTTAGGAATTCTTGGTTCAAGATCTTTATATTAAATCAATTAAATAAAGCTTTCCAAACTCAACATAAGTCCGTGAGAATGCAAAAGAAAACTAGAGAATGGTATCAAATAATGCACTTAATATAAACACAAGAAAAATGAAGATTTACTTTGCTATCTAACTTAGACAAAAGTGCTATGAAATTAACATAGTTGACATCTCTAATGCCAAAATTAGAATGAAAAGTTAAACTAATCAGTATTGTGATTCCATGGCATAGATAGTCTACACAAGTGTAACTCTGAATTATTTATTTGTTCACATGAGTTTAGATTCAATATGTCACTGCAGTGCTGGAAGCAAGTTTACAAGTTGGAATAGAACTTAACTTTTCTTGAGATGGAAGCCAAGCTTGTAGGAAGAGCCTTCAAATTGAGAAATTATACAGTTTTCATGATGGATCACATTATTTATTCACCATTCCATTAAAATAATATCACATGTTTAAAATTGTTGAGTCTACATTCAGTTGTTTTTTTTTTTTCTTTTTTTTTTCAGACTCAGCAATTTTAAATAAGTGAGAGTTTTTTAGTGGAATGATGGACAAATAACATGATCTACCATGAGAATATTATAATTTCTCCTTCAAATTAAGCTTTTCAAACTTGATAGAAATTTAGTTATAGAAATAATTGTTCCTAACGAATATTGAAAAAAAAAAAAATTGGAGAATGCAAAAGAAAGCTAGAGATTGATATTAAATAATACACTTATTATTAGGAACACAAGATAATTGAAGATTTCATTTATTAAAAAAAAGTAAATTATATTTTAAACCCTAAATTTTAAGGTGGTATCAAATTAAACCTTATAGTTTCATTAGTTTTAAATTAGATTATTAACTTTTAAAATTGTATCAATTTAAATCTTCAATCAAATTTGAATATCAAACTCCAAATCTATGGTTTAAATTTATACAATTTTAAAAATTTATGATATTTGAAACTAAGAAAAGTATAAGGTTTGGAGTTTAATTTGAAATGTTATAAATTATATAGGATTTAATTTGAAACCACCTTAGAATGTTGGATTTAAAATCAATTTACTTAAAATGAAAGGTAGTGGATAGACATGGAAACTAACACCAATTTCAGACAGAGAGAATTTTGAAGCTAAAAGAAGGGCAAGAAGAAACCCATTGGAAAACACAAATGCGATTTAATTTGTTCCTGAAGCTGCTTCTTCAATGATTTCATTGTGTGCGGCTCCCTCTTGATGAGGTCCGGGTTCCGCTTCTGCTGGAAGTTCTTCTGATTTAATCTGCTTATCATCTTTGGAGCCAATGGAACTTCTTGGGTCTTTCTCTAGTTGTTTTTTGGGTTTGCTCCTCCTGGATCTTCTTCAGATTTAATCTTCACATCATCTTTGGGACTTCTTGCGTCTTCACCTTCAGGTTGAGCTTTTTGTTCTGCGGTTTCATTCTTCAATTCTTCTTTGGAGCCAGTGGGACTTCCTGTTTTGTTCTTCTCTTCAGGTTCTTCAGATTTAATCTTTCCCATCATCGTCGCAGCTAATGGAAGACCAGCACACTTTTTCAGAAATTCTTTTTCTAGGTCATTTTTTAACTTCTGTTCGTCCTTTACGTGGTCATTGAAAATTGAGGCGCAGCTCTTTGGGTCTAAAAGTGGCCGAAGATGAAGCAAGTTTTTCTCTCCAACCATTACCTTCGCTAAATTTTCATCCCTGCTCGTAACGATGACTGTTCCCCCATGTCCTTTAGGCAATCCAAAGGCAAGACATTTACCCCATTTCTCTTTTTCAGTAATTGGAGAATCCAAATCTGCGAGCCACTTGTTTCTCTCCTTAAAAGCATCAGCCTTCTTTTTTTTTTTATCAGAATCATTACCCTCCTCTTTTTTTTGATCAGCATCATCACCCTCCTTAATAGCATCGTCACCCTTTTTCTTTTTTTGATCAGCATCATCGCCCTCCTTAATAGCATCATCACCCTTCTTTTTTTTATCAGCATCATCACCCTCCTCAATAGCATCATCAAGCACAATCAGATATTTCTTTCCAGTCAATTGCAAGTGAAGGGCATAGAGTAGACTGCTGAGGCGATCAGCCTCAGGTACTGAATCTGAAATTGATTGAATGGTTTTGTCATCAACTCCAAGACAGGTCAGCATTCTCCAAACAGTTGTTGTCTTGCGGTCTCCATATTCAGTGGGCTTCCAGGACATGCAAACCCAAATCCTGGGGAGGAAGTTGGCCGGTTGTACTTCTGAGTACTTGTTGAAAAGTACTTGGCAAAGAGTTGTTTTGCCAACACCACGCTTCCCAACGATTGCAACTGCCTTGAACTGATCACTACTTTGGCTCTGCTGAACCATTTTTTCCAAAGAAATCAGTTGAGTGTCAAATCCATGAACCTTCTTAGCATCTACTAACCGGGAACTCCGTCGGTATGAGTTATGGGACATTTTCACGTCTTCAGCTCCTACCTTCAATCAATATTTAGAGCAGAGAACTTAAGAGATTCTTTCAGGCCCAAGGAAGTGGCTCCGTGGTTGAAGTTTTCGTTGGACTATTTCTTTTTTTGTGGAGAAAATAGAAATGTTATATATATGGACTACTGCTCGGCAACGATCATTATAGATGCTTATGGAAACTGTGGTTATGATCTGAAGATGGTTTTGTAGTTCCGTATGGAGAATGTGGTGTCTAGGTTGTTGATGCCGAGCCTACTTTTGAAGTTATTTACCAAAGACGCATAAGAAGAATACTTGGCTAGGTCATAAATCTAAATTCCATACCTTACCTATATCCACCCTCACAAGGATACTTGGGTAGTGAGCTTTTTGGTCCGGAGCATGAAATTATAAATTCGAAGGTTTTAGATTCAATTTACCACATTATTGTTTTTTGGGATTTCAAGAGTATCTTATGGGCAAGGAGTAATTCAGTCAAAGGCTAACTAGGACACTATTTCTTTATATCTATAAAAACTCATCTTTATCCCTTTGCCAACAAAAGATCCATGCACGTCACCACAAGGTACAACACTACAACCCACTTTACATCATGACTCTAGTGAGCAAGTGTTGTGGTCAAGCTTGGACTTGGCGAAATTGAACTCAAATCCGTTAATCTGCCAAATACTAAAGATAAAAATGAGTACGGGTGTGAATATTTTTGAACTTGTGAAAAAATGGGTTAAATTGAATTGATAGGCTAAAACAAGCAAGATCATGTAATGCCCCCAAAACTAATTGTATGAGTCAAACATATGACAAAAACAACATACCTGTAAAGTTTTGGCTTACAAGTGTGCAAGGAGGCTTCACTAAACATAAAATAAAACTCTCCAAAAATAATTCAACACTTGAAACCTCCAAACAAGATCAAATCAAACTAAAAATAAAACTCATATATTACAAGACTTCCGAGGGTCATATAAAACACCAAATGTATGATATAATACAATCCTAAATTGGGAATGCTACAATCACAAAAATTATTTTATAATATTTTTACAAAAATGTTGATGTGGCTGTGAAGAAGGAGTTTGTGTTCATCGTGGGGTAGGGATTTGGGATTTTAATTTGGGTATTTTGAATTCAATTGTGTTTGACAGTGAGTGAGACTGTGAGAGTGTTGATGATAAGTGGGTCATGTGAGAGTAACGTGAGATTAATAATAGTGAAAGCTGATGTGGAAGGGCTGACGTGAAAGGACTATTTATATTTTAATTTAATTTATGTTATGTGTGCATTTTGTCTACCACCTAAGCAAATTCCGTTAGTCATCTAACGGCAGTGATTAAATTGACTGTAACTTGAAAATAGTAGAGACCAAATTAATTGCTCCTAAAATGTAAGGACCAAATTGACTGTGACACTAAAATGTAGGGACTAAAATGATATTTTTGCCTAAAGAATATGGAGATATCAAGTTGGCTACAATGGATTAGGATGGACTGAGCAATTTTAAACTCTTGCACAAGGAGAGTAGCCTTCTCCATTAGAGATGGATGAGCCGTAGAAGATCTGGTTTATTAGAGAACATTATATAGCTAGTTTTGATTTTGATAATATTAGGCTTCTAATGGAGGGTAGGGGTTTAGGGAATTGGATTAAGGGTATCCAAGGTGAGATTAATTCTTTGAGAAAGAAATGTATTTCATAAAGGAATTGTTTAGATCCATTTGTTGATTATGTAGCAGATCAATTTGTGATTACCAATTATGCTAATTACATTTATAAAAAAATGCTGATTATATGATCACAACTTAAACATTATTAACCAAACACATCAAGTCACCAAATCTAAAACTAAAGCAATCAAAGCAATAATCACAATGATATGGTGACAAAGTGGAAAATTGATAGAGAACACTCCAAAGTAAAAACCGCTATAACGACACCCTTACCCCCATGCAACCAATATTTAATTATTTTATTCAATTATCCATATTTAGTGATGCACAGTGCGCACCCTAACAAGAGAAATTTAAATTGAATCAACTTGTTTTGAGGCGTAGTGTACAATGACAAGGGGAAAAAAACACAAAAGCCCATTGCATATTTACGTGGGTCCAAGGAATGTGATAATTAGCCCAATGGGCCAAATAGACAATAAAAAGTGGGTAAGTAGAGATCGGAGGTAAAAGTGAGATTAGGAAATTTTATATTACTAGTTATTATATTACTTTTTCATCTTATTGGAGGTGAAAGTGGGGCCCGTGGGCTAATAGTCATGGGGAAAATTCTTAGGTAGTCTCGGAATATAGTAAAATGGTACTCCCTCCTCTCATATTCATGGTGGACCATACCATAAATTTAATGAGGGACCTCACCATAAATGTGAGAGGAGAAAGCATCATTCTCCGTGCTCCGGGAGTACCTAAGAATTACTCTAGTCATGAGAACCAACCACTAGTTATTATATTACTTTTTCCTCTACCTGGTGTCACCATTTTTGTTTGCCGCGATCTTTGAAGGGACAAGACGCGATTTGGTTGATGAAATCAGAGATCATTTAGGACTTCTGTGAAAATGGAATAGATTCGTAAGAAATTGTAAAGAGCGCAAAGTCAAAAGAAAAGTTACATTAATAAAACCAATTGCACCAATTTGCGTCTATTTTAATATAAGTCTATTTTAATATAAGAACGTACTTTTTCTATTTTATACAATTATTTTTTTAAAACACTCACATCAATTTATTTATTTTAGAAGATATTAGTTCTAAAAAATATTTAGAAAATATTTCAATAATATATTCATTTTGATAGGGATATTTTAGCCATAAATTTAATACTCCAAAATATCACGCAAAAAGGTCATTAGCACCCACATACCTGTCAGCTTCACGAAAACCAATGGAAGAGTTAAGCCGACGACACCATATAAGGACGACCCCACAAGGAAACCTGATAGGCATCTCCATAGGCTGACGGGAGTGGTAGGATGGAGCAGATGGCCGACAGTTGTGGAGAGGCTGACGGGTCCAGCCTGGCTTAACTTGACCCCCACAGATATCTATGTAAGGAAATTTCTTGTATCCCACAATCAACCCTAATCAAAGAAATCCCTACAAGGAAAGGATCCTGTAGAGTATGTGCATTAATGAGGATCTTCCTTACAAGGAAATATCTTCTCTACCAAGAAACGAAGGTTAGCTCTACACTGCTATAAAAACCTCAAAGCCTTTGCGAATCAAGGTACGCATAATTTATCTCACCTCTAGCACTCTAGAGTTGTAAAAGTTTTCTTACTTAACTTTTGGAGGGTATTTAGCGGTACCACACCAGTACTCTCTGCGAGGTCTTCTTTGTTTCTGTTTTGTAGATTTTGTCTAGAGCATGTGAGGACTGTGCGGCTTACAAACGATTTTTGGCATCATCAATTGGCATTGTCTATGAGAAAGAGCTAGAACAATGACAACCATACTACCACTTCCCAGACAAAGAGTTGTATGGTATTCACTTGCTTGATGACAACCAATAACCATACCGGGGAAGAACCAGGCACGGCTGCCCTTGAAAGACAGGTACAGGCCCTAGCCCCTACCAGGCACGGCTGTGGAGCACCTTACTAAGCAGAATCATGACCTAGAGGTTCAACTACGCCAAAGGTATGCTGGACCCAATAATCACAGGGAGGAGTAAGAGGGCATCAGAGCCGAAAGGAGGGGCCAAGAAGGACTAGAAGGCAGCCGTGCCCCAAGCAGGCAAGAGCGACAAGATACCAGTCGTCCATCCGTCACAGATACAACACCACCACATATGGTCGTGGAGATGCATATGATGAAGGAAATGATGGACTTCATGATAAATGCCTTCAAAGGGCGGGTGTCAAACGACCTTGATGAGTTGGTCCATCAAACGGACTTGCCCTTTACAGAACTTATCACTTCATTCCCCCTTCCTACGAAGTTTCGTATGCCACAATTAGAAGCCTATGATAGGTCAAAGGATCTCTTGGACCACCTAGAGTCATTGAAAACCCTCATGCACCTACAAAGAGTAATGGATGAGAACATATGCCGAGCCTTCCCAACTACGCAGAAGGGTCTGCAATGGTGTGGTTCAGCAGATTGATGCCTAACTCCATCAGTACCTTCAAGGAGCTGAGCACGCAGTTTGCCTCACACTTTATTGGGGGACATAGGTATAAGAAGTTTACTGCATATCTGATGAGCATCAAGCAACAAGAGGACGAGACACTGAGGTCTTACATAACCTATTTCAACAAGGAAGCCCTCTCGATAGACGAAGCTGATGACAAGATACTTGTTGCTGCATTCACCAATGGCCTGTGGAAGAGGAAGTTTTTGTTCTCTTTATACAAGAACGACCCAAAGACCATGACAGATGTACTATCAAGAAACTAAGTACATGAACGTAAAGGATGCATTGCTAGCCTGAGAAGAGAAACCCAAGAAGAGGGAAAGGCAAAAAGATGACTAGAACCAGAGACCGACGGGAGGACAGGCACTCCAAACCCCCTACTGGAAAGTTCACCAACTTCACCTTACTGACTTCCTTAATTGATCAGGTGTTAATGCAGATCAAGGATTACACGGCCTTGACATGGCCTGGTAAGTTAAAGGGAGATCTCAACAAGAGGTCCAAGGACAAATATTGCCGTTTTCTTCGGGAGCACGGTCACGACACATCTGATTACTACAACCTGAAGCAGCAGATTGAACCCCTCATTAGACAGGGGAAACTACATCGATTCGTTAGCAAAGAAAGGGCATATCTGCCATAAGAGCAGGTTGCTAGAAGGGATAACGAGCGCCCTAAGCCACCCATAGAAGACATAAGGATGATTGTAGGGGGCACTACGGCTTCAGGTTTATCCAAGAAGGCCCGTAAGACTTACCTTAAGATGGTTCAGAACGTCCAGTTGACAGGCTTCATCCTGAAAATGGCGCGAGTCGACAACCTTATAATTGGATTCTCGAAAGAAGACGCTCGACGCCTCCACCACTCGCACGACGATGCACTCGTTGTTAGTATTTAGGTAGGGGACTACAATACTCACCGGGTTTTAGTTGATAATGGAAGCTTTGCTGATATCGTCTACTACCCGGCATTCTAGCAGATGAGGATAGAGAGAAAGTGACTCATACTAGCCTACGTGCTGCTCGTTGGGTTCGGAGGAACAAGGGTATACCCCTTTGGCGAGGTCACATTGCCCGTGATAGTCGGCAACTATCCTCAGCAAATTACTGAGGATGTTACATTCCTTGTTGTCGCCTACTTGTCTGCCTACAATGCCATACTGAGCCGACCTACCCTCAACTCATGGAAGGCCGTGACTTCAACCTATTACCTGATGATTAAATTCCCCACCGAGTATGGAGTAGGAGAGGTACGCGGGACAAAGTGGCGGCACAAGAGTGCTACATAGCAATGCTGGAGATGGATAACCACTTGCAGACTATGAATATTGAAGAGCAAAGGACGGTCGCAAAGCCCATTGAAGGATTGGAGGAGATACTTCTCGAAAACTCTAGGCTCGAGCGAACAACTAGGATCGGCACCCTTGCTAGTCCGCCAGTTCGTCAAGCACTCACGGCATTCCTAAGAGAAAACCAGGATGTTTTTACTTGGAGTCATGAATACATGCCCGAGATCGATCCTTTAGTCATAGTGCACAGGTTGAATGTTTCACCTTCTTTTCCATTTATCCGTCAAAAGAAACGAGTGTTCACCAAAGAACGAGACAGGGCTATAATAGAAAAAATCCGCAAATTACAAGATGTAGAGTTCATCAGGGAGGTGTACTACCTCGACTGACTGGCTAATGTAGTGATGGTTAAAAAAGCTAATGGGAAATGAAGGATGTGTGTAGACTTCATAGATTTGAACAAGGCGTGCCCCAAGGATAGCTACCCCCTCTTGTGGGTTGACATCCTGGCAGACTTAATAGTAAGACATCAGTTATTGAGCTTCATGGATGTATTTTCTAGTTACAATTAGATCAAATTGGACGAAATTGACCTGGAGAAAACTTCGTTTATCACCAGCCAAGGCCTCTTTTGCTATAAGGTGATGTCGTTTGGTCTCAAGAATGCGGGCGCAATGTATCATAGGCTCATGAACAAAATGTTTACGCATTAGATCAGAAAAAACGTCCAAGTTTATGTAGATGACATGTTGGTAAAAAGCCAAAGGGAGGAAGACCATTTGGACGACCTCAGGGAGACCTTCGACACCCTCTGCTTTTACAACATGAAGCTTAATCCGAGTAAGTGTGCATTCGGGGTGACGGCCGGAAAGTTTTTGGGGTTCATGGTGTCTATGAGAGTTATTGAAGTCAACCTAGACAAGATTCGAGCCATAATGGAGATGGCACCACCAAGGAACGTGAAAGAAGTACAAAGCCTCAACAGTTGGTGTAGTCCCTACAACAAACAATGAGGCAAAGTAAGAAGCTTTAGTTGTAGGGCTGTATCTCACTAAAGCCATGGGGGTAACAAGTGTGATTGTGTATTGTGACTCCTAAGTGGTCACCAGCTAGGTAAACGATGATTTCGAATGCAAAGGGGAAAAGATGAAGAAGTATTTGGAGCAGGTAAGGAGACGAGTAGGTGAGTTGCAGGCCAAGTTCGTCTAGATTCCCAAGGAAGAGAACGAGAAAGCTGATCGCCTTACCAAAGCTGCCTCGGCGGAACACATGCTCATCCCCAGCAAGGTACTTTCTTTTGTCTAGCTCTCACCATTAATAGACGACGTCGGTGTGTAGGAAATAGACTCGGGAAGCAACTGGACTACATCGATAGTTTCTTACTTAAAAAATGGCATGCAACCCGATGGTAGGGAGGCCACAAGGAAGATGAAGGTCTAAGCAGCACAATTCGTTTTGATAAAGGATGTCTTGTACAAGAGAGGCTTTTCCCACTTGTACCTAAGGTGCTTAAGCCTTGAAGAAGTAGACTATGTCATGAGAGAAGTCCATGAAGGGATTTGCAGAAACCATTCAGGGTCATAGTCTTTAGTGCACAAGCTAATTCGAGCTAGATACTACTGGCTTACTATGCAGAAGGATGCCAGGTTTATATTAAAGCCTGCGACAAATGTCAAAGGTTTAGCAACGTCATTAGACAGTCGACAGAAGAGCTCACTCCAATGACAGGCCCATAGCCTTTTGCTCAATAGGAATTGGACATCATGGGCCCATTCCTAATAGCAATGAGACAGCTGAAGTTCCTAATAATCAACATAGACTACTTTACCAAATGGGTGGAAGCTGAAGTTTTGGCTACCATTATAGAAAGGAATGTACAGAGCTTCATCTGGAGAAGCATCGTTTGTAGGTACAGGAACCCCAGGGTCTTGGTCTCTGATAATGGGAAGCAATTCAACAACGACTCTTTCAGGGAATTTTACTCATAGTTAGGGATCAAGAACCACTACTTCTCCCTCACCCACCCTCAGGCCAACGGACAGGTTAAAGTTACAAACTGATCCTTGTTCAAGATCATCAAGACTCGGCTCAAAGGGTTAAAGGGTATATGACCAGAAGAATTGCCAAGTGTACTATGGGCGTACAAGATGACAGTGAGGACACCTACCAGAGAAACGTCGTTTTGGCTGGCGTACAGGAGTGAGGCCGTCATCCCAACTGAGATCGGACTCACTAACTACAGAAACCACTGACGAAAGCAGGAACGATGAAGCCATGCGCTTGCAACTTGACTTGGTGGATGAGGTCAGAGCAATGGCTGAATAAAGATTAGTGCGATACCAGAATCTCATGGCCAAGCACTACAACTCAAGAGTCAGGCACAGAGACTTCCAGGTTAAAGATCTTGTATTGAGAAAAGTAACGGGCATTACAAGAGATTCCTCCCAGGGAAAGCTAAGACCTAATTGGGAAGGACCCTACAGGATCGTTTTATGGCAAAGGAAAGGCACCTACCACCTGGAGACGCTAGATGGACAAAAGCTACACCACTTGTGGGACATGGAGCACTTGAAGAAATACTACCAGTAAACAATGGCACGAAGAACAATACTCTTCATTTCCAATTTACTTCCTTTTAGTTAATCTTTGCTATCTACAGTACTTTTTAAGCCATAAAGGCAGCTCTTTATTCTTTCAAGGACAATTTTTTTTTTTTTTTTTTACTTATGCTCGCATTTATCATAATAAGAGGAGTTATTCAGATATAACTTGTGTATATATGTGTCTCTACAAAACTACATTTGTGACTAAGTCCACAAGTGGATGAGATTCATCCCATGGGGATGCCTTGAAATTATTAAGTCCATAAGTGGACGAGTTCATCATTAAGTCCATAAGTAGATGAGTTCATTATTAAGTCCACAAGTGGATGAGATTCATCCCATGGGGATGCCTCAAAATTATCAAGTCCACAAGTGGATGAGTTCTTTATTAAGTCTACAAGTGGACGAGTTCATCCAATGAGGATGTGTTAAAATTATTTAAGTCCACGAATGGACAAGTCCACTATTAGGTCCACAAGTGGACAAGTTCATCCCCATGGGGATGCCTTGAAATTATTCAAGTTCACAAGTGGACGAGTTTATTATTGGGTCCACAAGTGGACGAATTCATTGTTAAGTCTATAGGTGGTCAAGTACACCAAAATAAAGGGGTTCATCCTAGTTATTTATCAAGTCCTTTAGGGGACAAGTACATCCTAACATGTATGCCCAAAGATGAATGAACATATGCATATCCCAAAATAAAAGATTAGCACATAGCAAAAGCATACTAAAAATGACGGATGTAAAATGTTAAATAGACGCCATAAATAAAAGAAAGTGTTTACAGTGTGGCCTAAAAACAAGAAGGGCACATAACATCGTCTAAAAATAAGATAAAATACATAATTTAAACAAACAAAAACTAGGCTGAAAGGGTCTAGATGTCTTAAGAAGGAGGGTTCTCGTTAGCCTTGATAGGAGGATTCTGGGCGTCCTAGGCAGATGGGTCAAAAGAAGGATCATCAGTAGATGGGGCCAATGAAGCAATGGGCCCTTCGACAGCAGGCTGAGCAAGAACCACACTGTCATCTTTCAGATCCTGCTCTAACTCAGTGGAGTTGTCGGTCTCCTTACTAACGGTGTTGCCAGGGGTCGTTAGCAGTGGGTCATCCATGTTGACTTTGGATAGATTTAGGTTTGGGTAAACAGAACTGATTTGCTTCAGGCAGTCCTCAAATCTATCACCATAATAGATGGCATAGGCATCAATAAAAGGCTAGGAAGCCTTGAATTCTGTTATGGCGTTAGCCTTGGCCGTCTCTACTTGCTTATAAAGGACCATTAGCTCTTTCTTCAAATTCGCCTTGGCCTCTTGCGCCTTCTCTTAGAGACGGGCTTCCTCTTTCAGCTTCTTAGTCAAGGCCGTCACCTCCTTATTAAGAGTATGAAGGGCGTCTTTGTATTACTTTTGCTCATTGGTCAGGGTCTCATTACGCTTACAAAGCTTGCTGATCACCTTTTCCTAAGCGATGCTCCTATCTTGAAGCGCCTTCATACATACCAGTGCCTAAAAACAAGATAACCATTAGCTAGTGAATGAATAATAGTAAAAGAAAGTTTGAAAAAAGGACGTACCCTAGAAAGGTCAAAAAGACCCGACGCCCTTAACTTTTCTCTCATTTGCTCGGCACAAGGGTCCAAATCTCAATGGAATGTTCCATATGCATGAAAAGACGACGGATGGTTCCCTAAGTGACGGGACCAGTTGCCATCATTAAACCCTTGCTAGCTCTATGGCTAGGTTTAAGAGGCAACAACTTATTTGGTTTGTCACCTATAGGGAGGGCCGGTCCTTTCTTGAGTGGACGGTCGTCCTTCCCCTCACTCTTTCGCTTGGACGACCCTTTGGTGACACCCTTGGTAGCTGACGAAGAGGCCCCATTTTTCTCCTTTTGTTTGCGTGCTGCGACTAACGCCCTTACTAAAGCCCTTTTCTTAGTGCTTCAATTTCTGCAAAGGTTAAAAGAAAATGTTATGCAAACAGGCATAAGTATGAAGCAGACAAAACGAAAGAACTAAGATGTAAGAACTTATGCTGACAAGAATAAGCGTTCAGTCTACGAGCTGCAGGCATCGGCTCAAGACCATTGCAGTGGGCATGCAACATGTCAAGGGTGATCAAGTCCCTGCACTTTCACTCGTTGAAGGGGATCTCAAGCACCTGACGGATGAAAGCCTCCTGCTCGTTGGTTATGCGTGGACGAACGCTAACTGAAGAAGAAAAAAGCAGACGACATTAGACACTTAAACAAATAAATAAAGAAAAAATGAAAATGTAGATGGTGCTAGACCTGAATCCTTGACAATACCCTAAGTATTGTCAAAACCACGAGGCATCTTCACCCACTTTTCTCGACGACATACCTAATTTGTCCTTTAAACTAAAAAGCATCTGCCCTTCCAATTTCTATTGGAGTTGGGCATGTCTAACACCAGTCTAAGTGTCTTCTTCCTCATTGCAAAATGGTATATCCCCTGAGATGAGGAGATATGTTGGGGTTTGTAGCACTAAAAGAACTTGTCTAGTGTAAGCTGACGGTTCCCCCCACTAAGACGACCCTAAAGGATCTCAGCCCCTATGAATATCCTCCAAGCATTTAGGGCGATTTGACTGACGAAAAAACCAAGGAAAATGGCCAACTGACGGTGTAGTGCTGTTAGAGGCAATCTCAATCCTGCCGTGAACATGGCATCATACATGCTAACGTCCGCGGTCTTCCTAGAGTAGCACTTTTCATACTTTCCAGGCAGACGGATTGGAATGTTATCAGGGATTTGGTAACGGTCCCTTAAGTTGTTAAAATTTTTGGTCGTCATCATCAACTTAAAGTCATTAACAGTCCATATCATGGGAAGAATAAAGGGACAGGTATGACCATCCCCTGGGCTTCTTGAGCTTCCCTCTACAGAAGCTCCTCTATTGCTCTCATTCTCATTTTCGTCATCTTCTCCCTCTAACTCCCCCTCATTCTCTCCTTCACCCTCGTCGTACTCATCCTCATCTCCCTCTCTTTCCTTTACTTCCTCTCCGTCAAAGTCTTCCTCCTCGTTGACAGGAGAATGGTAGACGGTTCCCTCTCTAACGACCAAGACAAGCCCTCCTAGGGCCCATGACCTGACGGGAAGACTTCGTCGTAGCCTGCTCCTTCATGGACTAATGATGACTACTCATTCGTTGCTTTATTATCTCCTAACATCTATTCACCTACAAGCGACAAAGGTATTCTAAGAACCTAGTTGATGGGTCTTTCTATAGAAGTAACGACCAACTGGAAAGAGGGAAATAGAAAAGGAATGAAAAAGAGAAGAGGACTTACAAGGTTAATAGATGAGTCTGTAGAAGTGACGGGATCAGCAAGTAGACGGTAGTAAAAATGATGAAATGACAGCTCTCTCTTTCTTAAGATTTGCAAAGATGAAATAAGGAAAAATGAAAAGAGGTGGTGAACTATTTATAGATCGAAAAGGCACGACAAACGAAGCGACACCTATGACTGGAAACGAAGCCAACCAGCGAGTGCCACGTGTCACTTGACATTTAAGCTTAAGGATGCCTACACCATTTAATGACACACTCGCCGATAAAACACCTAATTAATGGTCATAAATACTCTAATACTTCATGGCCCGTCAGCCAAAGCTGATGGTACCACGAAGTAAGGGGCAGCTGATAGGGATATTTTTGCCATAAATTTAATACCCCCAAAATATCACACAAAAAGGTCGTTAGCACCCACATACTTGTCAGCTTCACGGAAACTAACAGAAGAGTTAGGCCGATGACACCATACGAGGACGACCCCATAAGGAAACCCGACAGGCGTCTCCATAGGTTGATGAGAGTGGTAGGATGGAGTAGATGGCCAACGGATGTGGTGATGCCAACAGGGTTAAAGAGGCTGACTGGTCTAGCTTGGCTTAACTTGACCCCCACAGATATCTATGTAAGAAAATTTCTTGTATCCCACAATCAACCCTAATCAAAGAAATCCCTACAAGGAAAGGATCCTACAGAGTATATGCATTAATGAGGATCTTCCTTACAAGGAAAGATCTTCTCCACTAAGAAACGAAGGTCAGCTCTACACTGCTATAAAAACCCCAAAGCCCTTGCGAATCAAAGTACGCATAATTTATCTCAGCTCTGGCACTCTATAGTTGTAAAAGTTTTCTAATTTAACATTCGGAGGGTATTTGGTTGGTACCACACCGGTACTTTCTGCGAGGTCTTCTTTGTTTCTGTTTCGCAAGTTCTATCTAGAGCACGTGAGGATCATGCAGCTCACTGACGATTTTTGGCATCATCACATTCTTCATTAATTTTTTATTATTTTCTCTAATGGTCATGCTTTTTTAATTTAAACTTATATTTTAAGTAAATTACCAAAATTGGTGGCTCGCTAGTGGAAACACTTGTGCCTAAGGTCCGATGGCCAAATCGAAGGAATAGTGGCTTCAACTACTGCCACCAGATCGGTGTCTTTGTGCATCGTACTGCTAACACCAGTGACTAAACCGTTGGAATAGAGGCTCCAACGGATCGATGATGAATGATATAAAATTTTAATTAAAAAAAAGTACTGAATTGAATTAATGAATTTAATATAGAATTTTAATAAAATTCCAAATAAAATCATCAACTTTGTTTGAAAAAAAAAAAAAAAACTCAAATTATGGTTCTTTTGTCAATAAAATGTTGTAGAGATATTTTCAAACTAGGAAGCTCCAAGGAAGCTTCTTTTCCCACTCACTTTTAGGTTTTAACCACCATCTTTTTATTTTTAATTTTTTTTCCTTTTTAATCTCACAAAGTCACATCTTTTCTCTATTTCCTCTCATCACAGTCTTTTCTCTTCTTTTTCTTCTTTTATCTTTTCCCTTGCCGTAGCTCTCAAGTTCTTGTTTCTCTCCTATCTCACACTTTCCCTCTCATGGCAGTAGCAAGCTCTTCTTGAGCAAAGAAAGTAGCAAGCTCTCCATGGTGGTGGCTGTTCGTGTAAAATAATCTGCAAGCGCACAGAATCGTAACAAGTAGTAAAGTGTTTTTAGAAAACGAATGTCGAACCCACAGGGATTAACTATGTTATTGAATACCGAAATTTACTAAATTAAGTACTATTTGGAAAATCGAAAATAGATGGAACGTTCTACTATTTGAATTAAATTAAACTATTTAATAAAAATAAATCTATGAATAAAAAAATTAACAAAGCGTAAAATCTAAAAGTGTAAAAATATGATAAGAATGGATCTAGAGCAATTGATTTCACCTAACAAATCCCACACAATTTATTCTTCCTAATTATTAAATTCTAATAATCTCCCGTTGATGATTAAAAATTCCTTAAGTATTCAATATCTTCTCTCGAATAATATTAAAAATTTTTTTTTTGAAAGGGACCCTTCATTGTTGCCAGGTATTCACTTTTATAGTTGTGTGTGTTGCTCAACAAATTATGTATAATGTTCAATTTTTGCATAGGCATGGAAAATACATCTAGTGAACCTATCAATGAAGGCAAGAAAGGTCCAAAATTTCAATGGACACCAGAAGAAGATAATAAGTTGGTTGAGTGTTTATTGGAACTGGTTGGCGATGTTAAATGGAAAGCGGACAATGGTTTTAAGCTTGTTTTCATAGTTAAATTAGAGGAATTTATTGAGAAGAAACTTCTAGGATGTGGTATAAAGGCAAGCCCACATATAGAATCTAGATACAAAATTTTAAGAAGAAAATATTGGGCAATATGACCACCATTGCATCTGCTTCAAGGTTGAGTCAGATAAAGTTGAGAGAAGAATGAAAGTATTCAATGAATTATTGAAAATAGAAGGACTATCTACATCAGAAATAATAGATTGCATTTGTTTCATCGTCGATGATTTGCTAGTATTTTACATACATAAACATTGTCAGGTTGTTTTGTTATTTATATCTCCTATTTGGGATTGGTTAGATGCTAAAATAAAATAAAATATTTATTTTTATTAACAAGACATGATGTTGTGATTTCCACAAAGAACAATAATTTAAATAGTTATTTTTGAATTATACATGTCATTTTGAAATGTTAGATTACAGTTTTAATGAATTTGTTATGATTTGTAGTTTATATTTTATTTGTCCATTATTTATTTGGGGAGATAAAAAACAAAATTGATATTGGGTTTACAAAATTTAAGGGTAGTATGAGAAAAATATATAATTCTTTTAAGATTTCTAGGAATAAACCAGATATAAGTTTCTCACATTCCCTTAAATTCTCAATTAAACCAAATATATGAATATTTACATTCCCAGGCATCTAGATTGCAAGACATCACATTCCTAGGAATTTAGATGCCGGGGGTAATATGGATTCCCCCATACCAAATGCCACCTAAGGGTAATGTTAACCAGTGTTTTTAAAGTAATTGTTAATAAAATAATTTTAAAAAAGTTTTGAAACTATTTTCATTGAAAATATAAAAAGCTGTGTTAAGATAATTAATTATTTTCTTTTTCCATAAAAAATTTCTAAAGATATTTGTTAAACCAATGCATATAGGATATCCTTTAACTTAATTAGGTTAGTTTTAGAAATTTGAACATTTTTCACTGGCAAATATTTTAAATAGAACTAAGAATTTGGGACAGATGTAGTACCAATTAAGGTTCTTCAGAAAATGATACGGTGGAAGAGGCATTTGGGAGCGTGAAGTTGGAATATGATCTAATTTGATAGTTGAATAAGAGATTTGAGGTTCAATTCCCGCCTATACCAAAAACTGATTGATGTCTTAGTCTGATGATAAAGAGTATTCATCAGGAGCTGACGTCATAGGTTGAAACTTCTCAAAAAAAAAAAAAAAAAGAGTTCGAATATGGTCAAATTACTTGGAATTATTCAATGATTAAGGTGCATACGATTTCAAGAAAAAAAATTTCTTTAAAGGGGGAAGGTGTTACATTACACCTGTGCTTTAATTATTTTTAATCAAATTATTCATATTTAGGGTCTGTTTGGAATTTGTTTATTTTTCGGAAGTTAAAAACTTTTTGTTGAAAGTACTGTAGATAAAGGTAAAAATTAGTTAAAACAGTATAGTGAGACCTATGAAAAGTACCAAAAGTGTAGTAGAACCCATGAATAATAACAAAAATAACCTGAATAGTATAATAAGTTGGTAAAAATAATTTTTGCCAAATGGACACTTAGTATATGTTTGGATTCGGATGAAAAGCAGCGCGTTTTGCGTTTGCCTTTTTTTTTTTTTTTTTTTTTGAGCTGTGATTTTTGACTTTTCTGTCAGTGCATTGTTCACACCAACAAAATAAACTATGGACAGTGCACACTAGTGGGTCCCGTGCACTATTCACGGGACCCACAAACCTTACTTTTCAACAACTTTTTCGTTAAAAATGGGTTCCATGGCACTATTCTCATATTTAAAAATTATTTTACTACAATATTTTTAGTTTTTAGTTTTTAGGAAAATAAGCTGTATCTAAACGGACCCTTATGGCATGTTTGGATATTTAAAAAAGGAGGGGAGTAGAGTAGAGGGAGGGAGAGTAATGCAATTACCTTGTTTGGAAGTTTTTTAAAGAATGAGGGGAGGGGTTTGGAGGAGTTTGGAGGGTTTGGACTCCCTCTAGCCCCCAATTTTAATTCCCCAAAATTGGAGAGATTTGGAAGGGAAGTAGAGTACATAAACTATTGACTAAGTAAATTACTTAATTTACCCTTATTATATTAACAAAATTACACAAAGGGAATGGCTAATTACTTCCTTTCCCATTACTAATTTTAAAACATCCAAATAAGGTAGAGGTGAACCATTCTCCTCTACTCTCCTCCCCACTACTCCCCTTCCCTTTACTCCCCTCTACTCTCCTCCCTCTCTAAACTTCCAAACAAGCCATTAGTGATGTATACCTCAACAGGAAATTAAAATTTTATGAATGAGTTAAGAACCCTAGTGTACAGTGACCAAAAAAGAGGAAAAGAAAAAAATTTCTGAAGCCGAATACTGCACATTTACGTGGCTCCAAGCCCAATGGGGCAAATATATAAGGAGGGAAAATATTTTGGTGAATAAATACAGATAGGGGGTGAGGGTGATATTGGCGAATTTTCACTTTTTCCTCTACTCGTTGTCAGTTGTCAGTTGTCACCATTGTTTTCCCTTTTTGCCTTTACTCTGTTGCTGGAGGAAGCTGGAAATGACATAACTTCCCCACACTTAAGCGCAGTTGGCACCATCTTTGTTCTCCTTCGCTTTATATTCAATCTCCCTCACTTCAGAATTTGTACATGCGACCTGAGACCCAGCGTAAGGCATAGTTGAATCTTGGAGAAACAAAAGAGGTCGACGCCATTGAGGTGAGTCAATCGAAGCCTCCTTGCTATTTTATTTTCGCATTCACGTTAGTACCATTGGGCAGGTTAGAAATCATCTAATGTTAGTTCCGTTGGGATAAGTCAAAGGAATCGAATGTTAGTCTGTTGGGCATCTTTGATTTAGAATAGTTTTCAGTTGGGTGATGTTCACAGATTTATGGTAGGGCTACCGGCTATGGAGATGAGAAAAAATCCACTTTCCTTAGCACTTAAATATAAGACATGGGAATTATGTATTTGAGGCTTTCAGCATATTAAACATGTGGGGCTGGTTTTAAATTCAGATTTGCAATTGGTCTAGGAATTACAATTATCTACTGTGGGTTGCACATGATAAGGGCTGAATTCTATACAGTACCTTGTGGGTAAGGGGTGTGTGTGTATATATATATATATATATCGTATACACCACCAAGGTTGGTGGTCTAGTGATTATTGGGATTACTTCCAAGAGGTTTGTGGGGGTGGAGGTCCCAAATTCGAATTCTGCAATGGCAAGCACTTGAGAAAAGCCCCACGCCCTGGCTCAATGCCCACCAGTGCCCTTGTGGGGCTGGGATAAGTATAACAGCTATGGCTCATCAGTTCCTTGGTTCCTTTTCTTGTAGGCCCGGACCTAGTGGGTTGGATGCTATTGGGTAACACCCAGGTAGGGAAACACACACACACACACACACACTAACTAAGGAGAAGGTGTGGTTAGTTCGAAATTATCATTGTGCAAAACAACTTGGTTACCTTATCTTGTTATGTAATTGGACTTGTCTACTGAATACATATCAGCAGAAGGTTCTCTACATGCAAACATCTTTGGTTTAAGATCCTACTTTATCAAGTATATTAAGTGGTGCAAGGGAGTATAAGATTTCAAGGGTGAGACTAGATGGGCTGTTTAAGCGCTTACCAGCCATCCTTGGGCTGGTTATGCAGTTTCTCTTGTAGTCAATAATTGGTTAAATTTGGATGTATGTGGCTTGGTTTTGAGAAGTCTTTAGATGGGATTGTGAAATCAAGACTTAGTGGTGAAATTTGGAGTCCAATTAGTTGTTTGGGTTTGTTGAAGAAATAGGGATACAAGGAAATAGGAAGAACTAGCTTAATAATGTAATTAGGGCCATGAGAGGTATGGAATAACTTGATCCTCATTTATAGCAGAAAAATCAGCACTAGGTTTCTTTTAGTTACTAGCACCCTATATCATGATAGTAGTTAATATTATAATTCTTTGTCATGTATGTTGATGTACCTTTGAATTCGACCTTATAGGTTCTAGCTAGTAACTTTTGGAGCACACAGTTGTTGGTTTTGCAGGACACTTAAGGTAAGTGGTATTGACTATTTTTTTTTTTGGGGGGGGGGGGGTGGTTTCCTATAAGTGATTTTGGCTATTAAACTTGTTTTCAGGATTTAAGAATGATATATTTACATATACACATACTTTCTTACTCCTTGAATACTTTTTTTGTTTGCAAATATCGTGGGACAAGCTAAAGTTTATATGAATATGCATGTGTTGATGAGACATTTCAAGTGAATGAATGTTTCTAAAATTTAATGGTTTAAGTTGCCTAGGATTTTCCTTGAGATTGATTTTACTCATGATGTTTTGATAAAGGTGATTATGGATACTTTGCAATCTATTATGTTGAGACTTTGTCTTGGAGAACTTATTGTTCATTTACTCATGATGCTTTATGATTTGATATGACTTATTTTACTTGTAAAGATATGAGAGTGTTATGATATCAAAGTATGTGTTTTGCACGAGTACTACTAAATATTTTTGGTAAGATTTATTTTGAAACTATTTGCTGTGAGCATCTTCAAATTGATCTTAAACCCTAAGGCAAGTCGTGATTATAAGCATGGTACCGTAGCTATTTCTGAAGAGGGGAAAGTGCACCTTTGTAGCTCAAAAGGAGTTGACCGGTTGCAGTTTGAAAGAGGACCTTGACCAACTTTAGGTTCCGAAGAGGGAGCTGCCCCAAATAGTGGTAGCTCTACATTATAGTAACACCCTGACTTGAAAAAAACAAAAGTCTTACTTGCAAATAAAATAAAATAGATATACACCCTAAACTAAACTGTTTTGTCTACCCTAAAAAAGTAATGAACACCCTGACTTGAGACTCCAAGAATTTGGGTTCGCAAAAAATAAGAGTAATGCTATGTCCAACACATTTTCACAACAAATTTTAGATAGTAAGCTGTTATTGGTTCTAAATTGGATCCACTAATAACATCACTTTTTTACCCACTAATAATTGCTTGTTACCTAGTATTTGTTGTAAAATTATTGTTAGAATGTAGTGGACATAGCATTACTCCAAAAAATCTTGGCCTCCAAACATAATCATTAACCCCTTAAACAAAATAAAAGCCCGAACAACAACAATAAAAATGAGCTCAAATAACAACAAAAGAGGCCAAACAAAAACAAGGCTAGGCCAAACAACAACAAATGAACAAATTATTCAACAGAAAGCATATCCAAAAAAAAAAAAAAAAAAAAAAATCTGATTCATTCAAATTTGCAACTTGTTCAACCTATTCCATACAAATATCTTTAATTTCATTTTTCCTAAAAATGGTTGCAAGAGAGATATTGTGGTATTTGGCTCGTAGTTGCAGCATGTATCATCCATTGCTCTTTCTCTCTCCTCTATTTTTTATATCTATCATCATTTTGAACTCTTTCTTACTTTATTTATCTTGTCTTAACATTCCCAGTTCTCTCACTTTATCTCTCATCAGTTCCTCTTGTCTTTTCATTTTACTAGTAGAAGAAAATTGTAAAACTTCATGTATTTATGTGTTTTTTTGTGTGATATTGATATATTCAAGTTCCCTTTCCATTTGATTTTGTATAATTTAAATTACATAGCGACCACCCTAGAAATATTTCTTAGAGTTGCCACTGACCGCAAAGAAGGGGTCCCAGTCCCAAAGAAGGGACCACAAAACCCAATGAGACTAAGAGCATCTCCAATAGATTAGCTAAATCTATTTTTTGGAAAACAAACCCCAAAAATCAGCTCCCACAGATTCTCCAATAGCAAAACTTTTCCAAATTTTTTTGAAGTTGCTACAGTGCTTCTCAAGATATAGAAAACACTGTAGCAACTCCATATGAATTTTTCTACTTAAAAAATTCATGCAACTCAATAAAAAACAATTCTTTCTCTCTCCTCTCACAATAGCTACAAACATTCACAACAATGGCTATAAACACAACAATCATTTCTCTTAAACATCTCTAAACTCAAGTATAATCAAAATACAAACTCAAAGACACAATCTTAAAATTAATCAAATCATAACAATAAAAGCCAAAAAAAAAAAAAAAAAAAAAAAAAAAAAAAGAGACAGAAGCCATCTGACCCATTTGGGTTATGTTGGGGAGGAAGACGAGCGGCAGCGGAGCGAAAGGCGTGGCTTGGCATAGTGAACGCCGACTCTGCGCTGCCTGTGTCCTTCGATCAACGGTGGAGCAAGCAATTGCTTGTTCTTTCTTTGTTTCTTATCACTGCTAGAGAGTGTTCTAGAATCAAGTAGAAAAAGAAAAAGTAGAGAGAGAGAGAGAGAGAGAGAGAGAGAGAGAGAGAGAGAGAGAGAGAGAGAGAGAGTGATTTGGAATGAAATAGAAAAAGAAAAAGAAGGATAGATAGAGATAGGAGTGGGATACTCGTGTGGTGGAGAAAAAACCAAGAGAAAAAAAAAAGAAACGTATGGATGAAATTAAGAAATGAAAAATAATATAAAAAATAAGAAATGACAATTAAGAAATGCTACCACAATATTTTCACAATAAATTTTAAGTAACAGATTGTTATTAGCTGATATTGGTGAGTAAAAAAAATAATTTCAGTAGTGGGTTCAAATTAGAACTAGTGACAACTTTTTACATAAGATTTTGATGTGATTATTGTGAAAGTATTACGAAAAATGTTGTGGATATAACACTTTTTATTGGAAAAATATAATTTTTGGGAATGAATATAGGAAGAATAAATGATGATAAAAAAAGAATAAAGAATGAATGAAGAAATAATATTTAAATTAGATGGAGAAAATGATAGAGAATCTGTTGGAAAGTGTATTTGAAAAAGTAAGTAAGTAAAAACTAAATGTCACTGTTCACTGTCGAAACAGTACAAAAATCTAGATAAGCTATTGGTGATGCTCTAAGACCCTGAATAGAAAGGCCTAGGGAGTGGTTTTATGTGATTGTGTTTGATATGTTATGATGCTATTTTTCATAATAACATAGTATTGTCTTTGAACATTTTGTGATCATGTTGAAGTTGTGAGATGTATTTTCCTACACTGTTGTTTTACAAAATATTTGCATTTCATAAATGGACTGTTTTGCAGGTAATGAATTTTTCAAAAAGGTAAAATTTACTAAAATAACTCGTCCCCAATCTCATGTTATTAAGTTCCCTAACCCTCTTAAAAGAATTTTTAAGTTTGTGACTGGTACCTCTTATGATTAAGAGTTGATGGAAGAGAGGCATAAGGTTAAACCTAGACATAGTAGGAGGACAAATACATCAAAATTGTTAGGTTCAGATTTTCTAACTCGTTAGAATATGAACCCAAAACTTGAAGCGATGTCCACATCTGAGGCATTTTTTTATATATTAAAAAAAATAGTGAAATTAAATTCGTCTTACAAAATCATACATGACAACTAGTGGATCTTTTGCATGGTGTAAGCCTTTAAGATATAAATGGATATTCAAGAGGAAATTGATAGTTGATGGATCTAAAACAAATACTAGGCAAGACTTATTGTAAAGGTTACAAACAAAAGGAAGGTGTGGATTGCTTTGATACAAATTCACCGATTACGAGATATATCCATTTGAATTTTGATTGTTATTGTAGTGTTGCATAACCTAAATATGCATCAAATGGATGTTAAGATTGCATTCTTGAGTGGTGAATTTTATGAGGGGATCTATATGGAACAACCAAAAGGGTTTATTGTTCCTAGATAAGAAAGAAATGGTGTGGGCTTGTTAAATCTTTGTATGGATTAAAATGAGTTCCAGAGCAATGACATGAGAAATTTGACAATGCGGTGATTTTAAATGGATTTAGAATTAATGAGCAAACAATGTGTGTAGTCAAGGATATGGATTTAGAATTAATGAGTGAAAAATGCATGTATGTCAAGGATACCACAAATGGCTGTCATTGTTTGTCTCTATGTTTATATGCTTATTGTAGGAAGCAATAATGACATCATTATGCTATTGAAAGGATGCTAACTAGTAAGTTCAACACTAAGGATTTAAGTGTGGCAGATGCGATACTAGGAATAAAGATCACTAGAACATATGATTGACTTGTCTTCTGTCAATCACATTATATCAAGAAATTAATCTATAAATTCGGGAGATTTGATGAAAGTCCAATGAGAATACTTGTAGATGTTAGAGAGTGATAGGACAATTAAAGTATTCACAGATAATTGGTAGTCTTATGTACATAATGAATTGCACAAGAACAGACATTGTATATTATGTTAGCATGCTCAATAGATTCACGAGTAATCTAGGGGAAGACCAATGGAAGACAATAGTTAGGGTTCTATGATATTTAAGATAACCCCTAAACTATGGATTGTACTACATGAGAAATTCATTGTACTAGAAGGGTATAGTGATACAAACGAGATAATCTGATACAAAGGAAATAAAATCCAGAAGTGTATATATCTCTATGCTTGGTGGTGCAATTGTATCTTGGAAATCTTCTAAACAAATATGCATTGCTAGGTCCACAATGGAATTAGAGCTTATTGCTTTGGATGAAGTAGGAGAAGAAGAAAAGTGGCTTTATCATTTCTTAGAGGATATGTCAATGTGGACGAAACATTTGCTTACTGTTTGTACACATTGTGATAACAAATCAACAATTGGTAGGGCACAAAGTTTTAGGCGGAAAGGATTAATCATCAATTATGATGAGAATGGAAAGAGGAGTGTTAGATAGGCATCTATTGGGCAAAAATCTGCTAACCAAATAAGGGTGGAAAGTGTGAAGTCAAATAATGAGGGAATGGGCGAATTAAACAAGGTAGATACAAGTAAAGATCAGCTTTACACAAATAAAGTGTTGTGCCCAAACACATGGCTAGTCCATCTTATAACTCTATCCAAACTGGTTGCTTAGATTTAAGCCCAACAAGAACTTGTTTAAGTTGCCCGACAATATTTGAAGTGGGTGAAAGTTCTAATGCAAGCTTGAGCCGACCCAGGACTGAAATCAATCTAGATGACTCCTCGGTTATACCCATACTAGGTTCGACATCCATTTTGTCTTGCTTAGTCATTTGAAATAGTAAGTGACTATCGAGACTAACAACGGTGAATGTTGGGGTTAGCTTGGTGATTGTGTGGGAGGTTAGTCCATTTTGAGTGGTTGGGTAGCCGGTTTGCTACTTGATTGGTGAGTTGTGGTGGAGATTTGGTGGTGTGATGGTGGATTTTCCGAGGTTTATAGGTACTGGTTTCATTCATGGAGGTTACTTCAATTTCGATGGGGTGGAGGGTACTTTTTCTGTGGAGGAGAGGGCAAGGTTGGGAAATATGGATGTTTTTGGTTTAGAAAAGGGGAGGCTCGATTTGTTGTTGAGTTCTTTCTCAAAAGATAATTCAGAGATGGATGGGTTTACTATTGATGCCGATTTTGGGAGTGACAAGGAGGTTGGTGGGGAAGATTGGGGGTATGAAGGGTATGATAGTCTTTTGGAATGCAACCCTTTGATGAAGATTGACTCTTCAGATTTAGCTTTGGATTTACTCACATTTGAGGAGCCATATAGTGATTGTAGAAAGATATTGTGGATATTTCTAGATGGGTCAAGTATATAATTCGTGGGTCCAGTAAACTAGTTAGGCTTCCTTTGAATCATCATGAGAGCTATGTATTCATCTTTTGTTGAAGTTGGAAAGGGAGATGAAAGCAACTAAGTTATGGTATGGGGACTTTGCTAGGGCTCATCGCTTAGTTAAATCTAAAGCCAAAGGTGTGGTAGAACTGAGGAATTTGATTTCCTCTGTCAACTATGAGATGCAGTACTGTGTTGGTGATGGTCTACGGTGTTTGGGTTTTTAGTAGTATTGTTGAAGATAAGAATGATCTTTTGGAATGTTAAAGGCTTGCATGGTCCTAGTAAGCAATTAATGGTGAAAAATATCTTAAGGGAGTGGAAGTGTGATGTCGTTTGTTTGCAAGAAACTAAATTGATGACATTTGATAGGCATATGGTGTCTAGTTTATGGAGCTCCCCTTTTCTGGATTGGGTTGTTCTTGATGCTGATAACACAGAAGGTGAGGTTAATATTATGTGGGACAAGAGGGTGTTGGAGAAAATATATGATATGGTAGACTTATTTTCGGTGTCTATTAGGTGGAAAGGGTTAGAGAATGGGTTTGAGTGGGCTTGTTTCAGGGTTTATGGTCCCAATCGATGATGATATTAGAAAACAATTTTGGGATGAGCTGGTTGGTGTTCAACAGTGTTAGGATATTTCGTGGTGTTGTAAAGGGAATTTTAGTGTTGTTCAGTACCCTAGTGAGAGATTGAGGTGTTTTAGTTTCAGCTTGGCCATGAGGGACTTCTCTAACTTCATAGAGGATAGATCTTAATTTGGTGGACTGTGGACTAGCTGTTGGAGAGGGGGGGGGGGGGGGGGGG